>NW_027656085.1:0-177083 GCF_964235325.1 Thermobia domestica | reverse complement strand
CCCCTTCACTTTCATGTCTATATTTGTCCTCCCTCATGTACATTATTCACTCACGACTATCGTTAAACCTTTTTACCACGTGTACAGAATCTTTTCAATTGTCTTTTGTGTTACTAATATTTTTCCTTGTGCATGAATTGCTATACTGTGCTGTATCTTCCATATCAATGTTATGCAGCGCTGGCAACACTGCGGTCCGGATGGCAACCCTGATTATGATCTTTCTTCGTTCTTGATGCCCTTGTTATGTTTAGTTTCTTTCTTTTGGTTGACTTTCTTTCCCTGTTTGCACGAAATTAACTTTTCCCGTCATTCCTGACTTTCTTCAATTTTTCCGACATTCAATGTTTTCTCTTTCCTCGCTCCGATCCCTATGGCCCTTAGCACCTTAAATTTTTGTGTTCTCCATATCTTTTCATGCTCAATCAGATGGCGTATGTCTGCATCTGATTTGCGCGACAACCATATGGTCCCTTACTTGTAAGTTAAAAATAAATTACTTAGAACAGACTCGAACCACAGACCTTCTGTTTTAAAATATCGCGCTTTTCCACTGCTACACGTTTTATCATGCCTTTCAGCTACTAGAGAAGACAAAAATATTTAGTAGTCGATAATAATAATAATAATAATAATAATAATAATAATAATAATAATAATAATAATAATAATAATAATAAATGCTTTCACTCTCTCTCTCTGTCTGTGTACTTTATATTTGTAGTTGAGATTAATTAATATATTGTAAATAAGTTGTATACGCTTAGGTTTGGTCCTCAACTCATGATTGTTTCAGCATACTTTGCTGCTGCTAGTAAGCAAGCATTCTTTTTCTTAGTAAGGCTAGTTTTAGACGAAAGCATTTATCGTAGCATTTCTCGTAGCAGATGTGCTGCCAAAAATCTCCTATAATATTCTATTGCATCATTAGTATATTGTCCTTTTAGACGGTAGCATTTTGATAAGCATTTTGTCGTGACGTAGCAAACAAATCACTGGAGAAGAGCGCAATTATGGCTCCAAAACTAAAAACAGATATTTCAGTCACTATTTCTTCTAAAGCCCTTTTTCGCATTTGCTTATTATGATACAAAGGACTTTTAACGGTGCAGTTATACTATACAGATCCATAGATTTTAAAATTTACAGAAGAAGTTTCTAATATTTTAAGAGTAGTGTATAAGTAATGGAAATATGGTGTGCACTTAAATCTGAAATGCGTATTTACGTGGAAATATAGAAATTAAAGCCGAACCTGAAATGCACGTAATCTTCAATAAGTTGCCATACAATTTTGGGAAATCTGTAATTTCCCCATTTTGTATCGAGAACAGACCCAACCAACCCCTTCGGGGCTTCTAACCCGTTCCCACTCCTCCTTAGTCCCGGTTTCGAATTTAAAGGGAGGACAATTTCTCTCGGATGTAAGCCGAGAACCGGTTTGGATTCCGCTTTAAGCTTATGTGATCCCTTCCAGCATAATCCTGTTGTTGCATAATACCTAGGTAACACTAAGGCGAAACAAACTTATTTCTGTCCATATGTGATATAAATACATAGAACAAATTATTTAAACCAAAAACACCGGGTTTAAACCAAAAAAGTTTTTTTTTTCAATAGAAACCATGGTTTTTGCCATCCCTGGTACCTAGTAACCACAATATACAAAATGATGTGAAGTGAAGTATCTGAAGTTAATGTGCTATCTTATGGTGCGTCAGTATAGAAATGTCCGAGATTTTAGGGCAGTAGCGTAACTAACGGGCCCGCAGGGTCCGCAGTGCAGGAAAGCCCAGAGCAAAAATGGCAATTTAAGTTTCGAAGACTAACTGTATGTTATGATGTTAAAGTTATGTGGTGTTAACAAAATGTGGGTTTATAACTATATCTCATCTTTTGCCTGTAATGACGGAAACATCTGAGCGACTATCCAGTAAGCTACAAGCCAACGAAACATTCATTGACCAGCCCTTTGATCACCTGCTATTTTTGAACGAAATCGTTGAACTGACATAAGAGCCACGGGGTACAGTAGATACGTTCGCCAGACGGTGACAGGGATCTCACTCGATTAGTCAGTATAATGCTTGTGCATTGTGTAGCGAATTACACCGATATATCACAGTTTGGTGGGATATAGAGACAGCTGGGCATGGAATTTCGGAAGCAATGCGACTTGTCCGGTCTCCAGTAGTCACGATCTGCCGCACTTAATATCTTCCGAGGTTGGGAAAAAGACGGTGAAATCATCACCATTCCAAACCAGAAGAATTAAATGGCCACACCCCATTAAAAATGACTGACATCATGAGGTTAGTACAACAGGATAGAACAAAGTCTATAGCGCAATAATAGACTAGCAGTGAACAAAGCACGAAGATGTCTAAGTATACAGCTCATCGTATGCTGTTAGATATGGGATGAAGGTGCTTGACGATGAATTGGATTCTTATTGGAGTGATGAGTAGTTGAGGTAAGATTTGATCCGGAGGTTCTATGTGATGGAGAAAGCGGTGAATAACTTCTATGTGACGGTCGTTGTACGGTTCTCGATTGACACTAAACTGATCAAGCATCTCGGCAAAACCTTCGGCTTTTTCCTCTTCCTGATAGACGAGGCCTTACGGTCCATAGAGGGGTTGATTGACTTGAGGTCGATTGGTGTGGAGTGATTTAACAAGGGTCCAGAATTCATAGGTTGGTGTTGTGAGGTTTGATAATTTAGTTTCCCATTGTTGCAGGCGGATGTGTCTTATGCACTGTCGGACTTTCTTGGTGAGATGATTATACAAAGCATGTAGCGTAGGATGACGTGTACGTTGTCATAGTCTGCGGATCCAGCGTTTGATTTGGACAAGGAAGTGCGTTCGTCTTTCTTCACTGGGAGAGTGGTTGTAGGGTAGGTCGAGCTTCTTGGTCGCAAGAGTGTATGCACTATTTATTTTAGCTGTGAGCTGGTCCACAGCAATATCTATGTCAGCGGGAGTGGGTAATGGTATTTGAAGGTTAATTAAATCTGAAAGAATTTCCTTATATTGGTCCCAATTGGTGACTAATATGGACTTAGATATGTGTTGAGATTGGATTTCGGCGTATACAGGATTATGGTCTGATAATACATTGACAGACTCTTGAATTGGTGAGTTGAACATCGTTGTATAGCAGCATGTCAAGAACGTCCGGGCGGTCTCCATGGATAGGAAAATGTGTTGGTTCTACCTATGCTGTGGGAGTGAGCTGAATTCTAAATAGTGTTGCTGCGAGATGTCTCCATTGTGGTTTCCTCGACGAGTGTTCCATAAAACATCTTTAGTGTTACGGGATATGAAGTAAGGACAAGCTAGGACATCTTTATTTCATGTGGAAATTCAACCAGTCATCAATGGAAGCCAAGCAGCCTTCAAGAGTTCACTGCCTGATGTTATTAACACCAATATTGTGTTGTACGTCGCAATCTGACTTTAAATTGAAAGATAAATTAACTATTGCTTTGCTGTTATTGAGGAAGTCTTTGTACTTGTAAGTAATTTGTAATAAACAATGGTAGCGACCTTTAGAACCTTCACCCTTTAACAGTCTCACACGCGACGCTTTTAATTTGCTTTGTTAGATCAATTGCTTCTTTCAGTTGGTTCGACCTCATTAACCCCTCATAGTCAGGCTACTACAAGACATTGCCCGTTTTGTTCGTTTACCCACGACACGATGTTACAAGGAAGTAAGGATTATAGAAGTAAGTACTTTGATTCAGGCGAGTCTCCTTTTGGTTCGTTTACCTAGCAATGTTAGCAAGCTCAGGAGCAAGTTTGAGAACTTTGTGTTGAATCGACGACATGTAGAAACATGGACTTGGTCAATGTCAGTTTTGGGTAATCGACCACGCTTAAGAAATCTTGTGGTGTCACTACCATCTCATTCTGACGTATAAGAGACAGTCAGGTCAAAAGCAATTGAGAGAGCAAGAGCTTAGGCATTTTGGATCTCAACCACGACGCGAGACAGATCGGAGTCTCCCTGCCTTTGGGTCCGGCATTCAATGCCATGGTTGTTTGTCGGACAAGTTTTCACCATGGAGGTCATCAAGACATCCCGACCTGTAAGTCATTGGAGCTTCGAGAACAGCACCTAAATAAAGATCACCTACGAGTAAAAAGGAGGAAAATGGAACATCTTCGAATTAGGGTGAGACTGTTCAAAATTAGTTGCTCTACCATCTATTCCTTAACGCCCTTATTGCTACCAATTCTCAATGAAAATGCATTGGTTATTTTCAAATTATTTTAATACTAAATTCTTATTCATTACCTTGTCTAATTTTGCTCGTGGTTCTAGCCGCCTAAGACTAGTGGTGGAGTTGCCTCCATTTATCATGTCTTTTATTTCATACAAATATGGTATTGTTATCCCGCACCTTTTAGGTGCCTCTCGTTTCTATCCCGACAGTTAAGTTGTGTCATATCATTATCATTAAGATCACCTGCAATGATAGTTCTAGTGTGTGGGTTTCGGAGGTGAAGAAGATCATCAGGTTGGAGAGGATTTTTGATTGCCTGTAAACTGTTATAATGTTGATGCTTGAGTGCTGAGTATGGACTGCTATTCCCAAGGCTTCTATAGATTGTAGCTGTGGTAATTGCAATATCGTATACGGGAGATGGCGTTTAATGAGAGTGGCCAGCCCTCCTTCTGGCGTTGCTCAGTCTAGTCGAATGATGTCAACTTACGGATATTAAATGGTTGATTGGGTTTCAGATTCGTTTTTTTTTTTTTTTTTTTTTTTGTATTAAGGCAACATCTACATCGCACTCTTGAAGAAGGTAAATGAGATACAGGCGTTGAGTAAAGACTCCATTGGCGTTCCAAGACAACAATCTTATGTTGCAGTGAATTTTATGATTAATCTGTGCCATCATCACAGATATCAGCAATGACTTCGATGAGAATTTGGAATTTTCTGAAAATATCTTGTGCTGTTTTTAGTTTTTACAGTCCCTTTTTTGCTTTTTGTATTATTTCTGCAAGATCCAGGCCTTTGAACAACTGTATTATTTCCTTGAGTCCCGTAAGGATATCACTTGAATTGGTGTTTCCATCATCTTGGGACGGCTGCGGTGAGTGTGCTTTTTTAGCATAGGTTGTGTGTTGAGAGGGTTGTGGAAATGAGTTTGGTGCCTTTGCAGCTGAGGTGGTGGTTTCCTTGGAGATTGGTGATGGTGAAGCATTTGTTTTCTTGTTTTGTAGGCGGCGTTCTCTTTCTTTTTGAAAAATCCGATACCCTCGAAAGTTGGCAGGATGATCTCCCTGGCAGTTGCAACAATATGCTGGTTCTTCCTTTGTTGTTTTTAGGGCAGAATTTTGTGAGATGTGTTTCCGGGCATTTTAAGCAACGGGGTGTCACATTGCATGTAGCCTAGCTATGTCCAAGTCGTTGGCATTTATAACGTTGTAAGAACTCCTGAGCTTTGTATTGTTCAACTTGAATTCTGTAATGCAAGAGATATTGTAGATCGTTGATCTGTTTTGTTGCTGGGGTCTTATCCATTAGGATGAGTAAGAGTGGGAATGGAATCCTTCCGTCTGCCTGTTTATTCTTACTTTTCACCAGCTTGACTTCTCGAATAGAGAAACCTTTTTCTTGTAGTTCTGCTTTTATTTCATGTGTTGGGGTGTCAACAGGTAGCTTGCTTATTACTGCTTTAAAGGGTAAATCTTTCTTTGCTATTCCAGTAGAGTATTTATACTTGTTGGTTTCGCAGAAGGCGATAATCTTGTCGTAGTCTGCTTTTCTTGTGCATGTGAACCTGACAAAGTCTTGAGTATGCTGTACTTTGGTGTCTCCCTTGAGCGTGGTGATGTCAAGGGGAGTGACTTAAAGTTGAATGTTTTCTGTACTCATCGGCGCAAATCTGTCATCAACATTGGGGTGGGGTGGGGTGGACGGGTAAGATCGTTCCCATATTATATATATATATATATATATATATATATATATATATATATATAAAAGAGAACGTACAAATCCTTTGTCCGCTCATCACGCTAATACGGCTGAACCAATTTCTTTTATTTTTGGGGGGTTATTAGGATTTGGACCCTAGATGGTTTTTATCATATCACTTTAATTTTCAATTACCAGTGTCTTGAGATAATTGACCATTCAGGTGTCCATTACGTACAAATCCTTTGTTAGTTCATCATAGGTATAAAAATAAACGTATGTATATGCAACCCGCATGACCGTGTCACTCGGCGGGTTAACATAAATGACAGGCGTTATAATGGTTTTTATCATATCACTTGAAAGCGAAAAAGTAAAAATTATCTAAGTAACAAAGTTTATTGCGTTCGGGGGTGACCGCAGCGAAGCGGGGCGGGTTAACATAAATGACAGGCGATATAATGTTAACATTTACTGCAATCTTCTATGGTTTTTATCATATCACTTGAAAGCGAAAAAGTAAAAATTATCTAAGTAACAAAGTTTATTGCGTTCCGGGGTGACCGCAGCGAAGCGGGGTGAACGCTGCTAGTATATATATATAAGCGATGTTCAAAATATTTATGATGTTGAAAACATTGCTGTGGAGGATCAGGGGAGCAGAATTGTCTTCAGTGGCGTATTTAGGGGGCTATCGGGCTCAAGCTCCCCCCGAAATAAGTTTGTTAGTTTTTCGCATTCCACGTACAACAGTAATCCTTCTTACTATTCCTAAGAATGTCATTGACTTTCCATTCTCTTATGCTATTTGTTCAGAAATAATACTGTATTTCTCAAACTTCATTCCAAGTAAGAATTGCGACCGTTTGTTCTTTCTTTCGTCCTTTCTACTTTTCTGTTTCTTTTTCTTGATGTTACTATCTTTCGTTTCGTCTATCATACTTTATCAACCGTTGTCAGTTGTGATTCAAGTCGCCCGTCATCAGCAACACCTAAACTAAGAGGAGTTGATAAGCGAAACTGGTGTTCCACACCAACTTGCGCGGATGTCAACATGACAGGACTTTAGTTATTATAACAAAGGAAAAATTATATCGTTTAGTTATTTTTAAAAGAATGAAATGTTTGAATTATAGAAAATCAAAATGGGTAATAATTAGCCCGGGAAATTAGGTAGGCCAAGAGGATGCTTTCTTTTTCTTGTATGAATAGAATAAAGGGTTAGATTCACTCGTAAATTTTTGTATCATATCATATAGGATTTATCGGTCTGCAATTCTTGCCATTATAACTTCAATTTATGCATGAATTAAAATATATTTAATTCTGAAACTCAGGTGGGCAATTGCCCACTTGCTTCCCTGTATTGGGCATAGCTCCTCGAAACAAAACCCTAAATAAGCCATTGGTTGTCTATGTCTTCAACATTGGGAGGTGGGCAGATTTGAGGCTTATTCTAGGGAAGGGAGATGAAACTCATATTACGGTAGATTTGAGGTGAAGCTGTTGTAGAGTATATTATATATTAGCGATGTAGATGAAGTAGTAGTACATATCAGTATTACAAATCACTGCCCTGAACACATTCTGAAATCTGAATACATGCATATTTATAATTGGTATATTTCTAATTAGTCATCCACGAAGATCCACGTTAAACTGTTTTATAATAATATAAATAATGACTTCCCCAAAACTACGAAGAAAGAATATCAATTATGTATGACGCAACAATATTCTTATTTGAGCAAAATGATGATAGCATTACAGGAATCTTTACAGACATCTGACGCATGTCATATACTCTTTAGTTAACAGATGTAACCTTAAGATTATGGAGAAAAATATTCCAGCAATTGAATTATTTTCTTTGCTTACGAAGCATCCTCTCTCAAAAGAAAAATTGGGACACGTGTAAATACGTAGGAACAAACCATGGTTCGACCACAAATGCATTAAACTAGCAGATAAGAGAAAACAGGCAAAATTGCGTTGGCTACAAAATCCGAATGAAATAACTTCACAAAATTTCGTAGACATCAGGCGGGGAACTTCCGAAACTTTTACAACAAAGAAACAACTTTTACAATTTTTTGAAAGCTAAAATTAAGGAACTTGAAGATAATAGTAAAAGTAAAAACATTCGGGACATGTATAAAGGGATCAACGAATTTAAGAAAGGCTATCAACCTCGTGCTTATATTAAAGAAAACTGACGGAACAGTTCTCACTGATACAGACAGCAATTTAAATAGATGGAAAGATTTATTTGACGATTTGCTTAACACGCAGCCAAAAACTAATGTGCGTGGAGAAAGGGAGATACACACCGAAGAACCGTATATTCTAGAACCCAATCGAATAGAAGTAGAAATCGCTATAAGGAAATTAAAGAAACACAAATCTCCGGGTGTAGACGAAATTCCGGCTGAGTCAATTTTAGCTGTAGGCGAAAAATTGTGGAACAAGCTACACAAACTCATCCTCCTTATCTGGAACAAGGAAGAATTTGCCACAAGAGTGGAAAGAATCAATCATTGTTCCAATCCACAAGAAAGGCGACAAAACTGACTGTAATTATTATCGAGGCATCTCTCCTCTGTGAACATCCTGTAAAACCCTGTCAAACATTCTATTAGCAAGATTGACCCCATACGCAGATGAAATTATTGGGGATTATCAGTGCGGATTTAGACGAAATCGATCAACTATCGACCAAATATTTACCATTCGCCAAATACTCGAAAAGAAGTGGGAATACAATACCCCGGTACATCAACTATTTATTGATTTTAGAAGCGCTTATACGACTCGGTTAGGAGAGAAACATTGTACAACGTTCTTACAGAATTTGGAATACCGAAAAAGCTAATTAGATTAATTAAGGCATGTTTAAATGAATCCCAAAGTAAAGTCCGGGTAGGAAAATTTTTGTCCACGATCTTTCACGTCAAGAATGGCCTGAAACAAGGAGATGCGTTGTCACCATTATTATTCAACTTTGCCCTGGAATACGCTATAAGGAAAATCAAAGATAGCAACCAGGGCCTATAGTTGTACTGTGTGCACCAGGTTATGGCGTACGCTGATGATGTAAATTTAATGGGGATGATAGGAGAACAATAGAAAGAAATCCATAGGTCTTACTAAACGCTTACAGGGACATAGGTTTAGAAGTAAATGCAGAGAAAACTAAATACATGGAAGTGCGTCGGGACCGTAATACAGCAGATTATGAAAGCGTTAAAATATTAAATAATACTTTTGATAAAGTGGATACTTTCAAATATCTAGAGTCAATATTAACAGACGAAAATCATATTCACGAAGAAATTAAATGTCGACTAAAAACAGGGAATTCGTGTTACTATTCGGTTCAAAATATCTTTACGTCGCGAATACTGTCGAGGAATTTGAAGCTTAAAATATATAAAATGATAATCATTCCTGTTGTTCTGTATGGTTCCGAAACATGGTCGCTTACTGTGAGGGAGACTGAAAGTATTTGAGGACAAGATCCTGAGACGAATATTCAGACCCAAGAGGAACAAGAATGGGGAATGGCGGAAACTTCACAACGAGGAACTACATAATTTATACGGATTACCAAACATGTTTGGGTCATCAAGTCTAGGAGGCTCAGGTGGGCAGGTCATGTAGCTAGGATGGAAGAAAGTAAAAACGCTTTCAAAGTCTTGAGTGGAAGACCAATCGGAAAACGATCATTAGGAAGACCAAGGCGCAGATGGGAGGACAATATATTAAGATGGATCTCGCAGAAATAGGAATACAAAGTAGAAACTGGATCCATTTGGCTAAGGATAGAAGTCAGTGGAGAGCTTTTGTGAACGCGGCATTGAACCTCCCTGTTCCATAGGGCATAGAGTTAGTTAGCTTACGAAGCATGAGTAGATGCCTAGGCTGATACTACAAATAGATGAAATGCGCATTTAGTGAAAAGATGGGTTCTACTGACATTGAGCTGCCTATATACTCTTCGTGTGCTAGGCCGTAGGGGGAGAGGAGGAGATAAGATTTCACATCAGGTTACGCCATGCACAGTCGCACACCTTCATTTTCATTAAAAATGCAAAAGCCAAGAGAAACCAACTTCATTTCACTTTCCTTTGTGGCAGTCGGACACAAATCATCACACTTATCTGCAAAAAGCACTTTTCAAATCGGATTATTGGGAAAGCCTCCGGTTCCAATGTTTGGGGGACATGTCTCCCCATTTCCCCGGAATTTGTGCCCGTACCTACAGCTGGGACAACTTTCCAGCATGAGGAGAGGGGCATATCCTCCTCTGTCATTTATTGCAATTTGTGCCCAAGTGGCGGAAGTGAAATTAATACATATTGATGAGACTACTAAACGCACTACAGCACGAAGTTCAGTTTGCAATACTACAGAATACGATTTTTTTTGTGTTAATGGAAAAGCCAAGAGAAATCAATTTCATCTTACATTTCTTTGTGGCAGTCGGACACAAATTATCACACTTATCCCAAAGAGCACTTTTCATGTTAGATTATTGGGGGGACAGTCCCCCCCAGGTCCAAGATTGCGGGATATATCCCCCTTATCCCCTCGGGATTTGCGCCAATATCTGTACTCATATATGTATGTACAGTTCGGTTGAGGTGATTTTGTGTGTGTTGGAGTTTGTTCGTGCGGTTCCGTGCTCATGCGGCCTTCTTGATCTTGTAACGGCGCAGAGCGATTTCTAAAACCAACAACTGAGCGTGGAGTCGCCGTGGTTTGTATTTCCATTCTGGATCCTGGCAATTTTCGTTGGCTTTTGCTAAGATTGGAGGTTGTCATCCTCTTCATACTGCATTTGCTCATCTAAGTATTCAGAATCTTGTGCAGTTGCTTCATCATGTGGTTATGGCTGCTGTGTGATGTCTCTCTTGTTTGTGGAATGGATGGCGATTGTAGTAGGATTCGTCACGATTTGCTGCGGCTGCAGAATTGGGTCCCGAAGAGGACATCACTGACAAGAGACTTGCCGTTGGGGAGTCAATTCTCCTATCATTGTGTACTGTGGTGTCGTCGTGTTTGCGATCTTCACATTTGATGGGGTGCGCTGCATTTTGCTTGCTTGATCAATGAAATTTGTCCCCTGGAGGGAAAATTGCCGGATCTGTGGTTGTTTGATGCAAAATTGCGTTGATTTTTGCTTTATTTTTCAAGTTGCGTGATGCCGAGGTGAACTTTTTCTTTACTTCTTTAATTTTTCCTATCTTTGTGTGTTATTCATAAACAAAAGAACTTCTGGCGCTTAAAACTGATTACGAGGGACGCAGGTTATGCATCGAATACTTCTGAGCTCTTTTTCATGAAGAGATGAAATTGGGGCTCAAGTATAATGCTTTGTTGGCCGCACTCTTTAGGAACAAAATTTGTGAGGTATGAATCTATTAGTGTTTTCACGTTGATTTTAGTATTTAACATTGAATGATACATTTTTTTTAACTGGAAAAATATTCTGACGTCACATCTGTATATTTCTTGTTTTCAAAAGCAAAACTTACAACAGTGTTATGAATTTAGAATATTGTTGCATTTACAATACTGTACCTTATTGTATTTAAAAATTCAACTTCCGGCCTGAATAACGTACTTTTGGTAAAAACTGGAAGCTCTAAATAGCATCATATGATAGAGCATAGCCAAATACATGAAATACATTTCTAAAAGTTTTGTTTATTTTACTCATTCAGATTTCCAGAGGGGTGTACGGGTGGTTTGTAACACCAGGTATATCTATCTATGTATCTATAATTTTTCTTGTATCTTTTTTTTAGGAAGTTGACAACATATCAAGTTTGCAAAACAAACATGAGGCTGAATTCCTGATTAGTTTATGCAGACATCTTGTTCTTCAAGGATATGATCCGTCACAAATCGTTATTTTGACTGCATTTTTAGGACAGGTGTATTTGTTGAAGAAGGTTCGTATTGAAGTATTTTAAGATCAGATATTATATATTATGTGCTACAGAACAGTATTTAAAGCTGTGTTGAATTTGTTAAAATTAAGAATATTTGAAAATAGATGGTATTGGATTTTGAGCTTTATTTTAGAAAGTTATCAACATAAAGAGGTATAATTCAACACGAAGAGACAAGGAGTTCCATGCCGTTGCTGAAAATATTTTAAAAATTGCCATATTCAAATATCTTCCTGTAAATTTGTGAAACAGTATCTTATAATTGGCTTCTTTATTATCTTTCAGATTTAAATTATCGCCAATCTTATTTTGTAAAATGTTCCACCCTGGGTTATTTTGTTGATATAAATTGTATGTTTTCAAGTAAGAATTAACGTTTCCCTAACTAAAGTAGTTGATGCACATTTTCTTTGTGAAACCCCGTTTGTCTATCGGTAATATATCGTATTCTTCACACTCTAATTGTAGATGTCCCTATGTTGTCCCGGAAACAATTTCCCTCATTAGAAATTGCTTCCCTTCTATTGGTTCATACATTTCGTTGATCGAGTAATATCGTCGTAGTGACAATTGACTACTCATACTGCTTTACAAATTAACTTTCTCTTCTCTTTCATACTATTCCACTTCTGTTGAGCGGAATATATCCGCTCAATACAATAGAACCACTTACTTTGCTATTCTTACTCCAGTATTTCTATTAGCTGTTGAAAAGGTTTAGCTGGGATAGTTCTGGATTTACAAAATCTGTCCTCTCCAAAGTCGTTTAAAACTCAAAATGTCATCGTTTTTCTTTAAAACACAACTTAATATCAACACAACTTTTATTAGTGATCGAAACTCAGGTGATGGGAATAATCTACTCTGTCAATCACTTTTGCTTATATTTCAGCAAAATGCAAGAGCAAAAATATGAACATACAATAAATTTTCATAGTGTGTACCGGTTTTTATTATAAATTTTATAGCGTGTTTCGATTTTTTAGTCTGGAAATCAGAGAGTCCTAGTCATACTGTTTCACGGTATCAACAAATTTTGATCGAAAGTATATAAATTGTTTGAATTTATGATTTTTGCATTCATTTAAGCATAATATTAGAAAATGTAAAAGTATTTCACTATTATTAGCGCTGGTTATGAAAAAAATAACCCTTGTACAACAGTATCAGTATATTTCAAATGTATTAAAATTTATGAAAACCCTTAATCAAAGTAGTTATAAATATCGAGATTAAGGTATTTTTACATTCATTTAACCTTAATTTCATAAGTTAGGATATAATTAAGACATACACTAGCCCATAACTTTTATACCTTTGTACACCCATACTTTAAAATGCGCAAAGCAGTGTTTATAGGACGAGCTTCAAATTGTGGTAGAACAAATTTGTACAAATATGTTTTTGATACATCAAGTAAAAACAGCACGAAGTAGTCCTAATTTCTTTATAGTTGAATAAGAATTCACAATTAGTAGAGACAAAATCCAACAGTTCCAAAAGAACAAAGTAAAATGCAATATAAATTTTCAACCAACAACTGCACTACAATATAAGGAAAAGTTTCGTGAGATCCCTTGTACAAAATAAATTCCTGTTGAATTCATTTTGAGTGTCTTCACTTGGTCTGCCTTTTATACAGTACATCTGGAGCGTCCCTTGCAATAGTCTAACAGTAGTCTGCTAACATGTTAGAACTTCCACTTGCCCTCATATTTTTTTTTCCATGGCTGCATTATCTTGATGAAAACGCTCACCATGTTCGTCACTTACTGCTCCACAATCCCAAAAGTCGAGTTGGGAATGAAGAAAGTGGAGTTTCAGAGACATATTGCAACCAAGTTTCTCGTAGCATAACAACTCAGCCACTATTTCTCTGTAATTTGTTGCTCGGTGTCTTCCCAAGAACTGTAAGCAAACACTTTTCAAGCTTTCCCACGCAGCTTTTTCCTCACCTTGTAGAATTTCATCGAACTGATGATCTCTGAATAGCTGTCGAATCTATGATCCTATAAAGTCGCCTTCTTTAACTTTGCTGTCACTTCAGCGAGGGAACTGTTCTCTTAAGTACTTATAGGCCTCACCATCTTGGTTCATGCTATTAACAAAACTTTTCATGAGAAATAATTTAATATGAAGCGGGGGAAGCAGCGTCGCCAAACTCACAGCTCGGAATTATCCCAAAACCTGATCGAAATTATGCTAGATTCGATCAAATTATGCTAGGTCCTCATAATTACTAATTCAAGAGTTTTAAAAGAAAGAAAAAAAACGACGCAGAGCGCAAGAATGCGTGTATAGAACTCAATACTTCACGCACCAAAGCTTTAACTCAACTAAACTCAACAGTAGTTGCCAGCCTCAATGGCGTATATATCGTATAAATGAATGCAAAGTGTTTGTTTACATATTTTGAAAGAAAATTATCTCGCAGCATAAGCGGAGTTGAGAATTGTCTGCTGGGGGGGGGAGACTTTAGCTTGCTCTCGGAACTTTCATTTCAGGAATAAAGATGGCCATGAAGTCAGAAATAAAGATGGTGGAGTTATCAAAAGTTGGGGGAGAATGGCCCCCATAGCTCCGCCCATGCCTCGCAGTTAAAGGATTAGAAAACCCTGGGTGGAGCCACAAAACAAAAAGCCCAAAGCCGTTTATACCTTACTTCGGAAAATAAGACTGCTTGTATGGTTTACCGACTATATGAATCAATGGAAGAGGATACATTTCTGCCGTTCTTTTTCTTCCCACGACCAACTTCTTTCTCATCTCCAGGTTTTACGGCTTTTTGATAAACTTGCTGAAATTATGCTAGATTTGGGCAGGATGCTAAAAGCAAGATGCTAGATGCTAAAGACATCCAAATTATGCTAGATTTAGCATCATTATGCTAGATCTGGCAACGCTGGGGGGAAGCAAAATTCGCTTACGTTCTATAAGTGGTTCATGTTGCATATAATTCACCACTGGCTGAAGAGTTTCTCTTGTACTCCAGTCACTTTTGCCGTAGTGAGATGCACGATCTCTACTGTCCCAGTCACAAATAAAGCAACAATATTTTGTATACGCTAACTGCATACCTAACAACAGCGCTATCACTTTGAGGTCACCACAAATGAGCCACTGAAAATCATAATATTTAATGGCTTGAAGTAAACGTTTCAAATTTTCATAAGATTCTTCCAAATGAACTGCATAACCTACTGGAACTGAAGGAAGTTCATTTCAAATATGTAAAAGCACTGCCTTTAAACTCACCTTTAAGGACGAATCTATGAAGAGCCTCCACTCCGTAGGATCGTAATTTCTTTGAGAACCTTCATGAAACCACATTTCTATACATGCCACAAGTGTGTCTTGCATAGTAAAAATGAGATGAACTTCTTTTGCATATTCTTATACACTGAAACATTTACTTCTATGCTACAGTGTATAGGAATATGACTTCCATTGTTGTAACCTTGACGCTAAAATTTCTGCTTTGGATTTTGGTGAGTGAGTCTATGTGGCTCCCTTGGGGGTTCGCTTACCACAAAGTCAGGGTCGATCGAAGTACTTGGTTCAGGAGCTACATGCGTGATTATAAAATAATGTATTTTTTATTATTTCGATCGTATGAAGGTTCTGCTTTCGGTCCTATGCCGTGTCGATCCTACGCCGTTTCGGTTCTGTGCCGTGTCGATCCTATGCCGTTTCTGTCGTATGCCGTTTCGATCCTACGCCGTGTCGGCCCTACGCAGTGTCGGTCCTGTGCTGGGCGCATTGCAGAAGGAATATTAGGATATACCAAGGTCCGCTTCTTCCTGGAAATTCCATTCTGGACAGAAGGAACAATACAAAAGTAACAATCTTTAATGTGGTTCCTCGGCTCCCTCCAAAACGTAGCCATTGCAAAAGGCATTGAATGTCTCTTCCTATTAATCCAGTTTCGCAGATTGCTTGCACAAGGGTTACAAACAATGTGGTGCCCAAGCCTTATCCTGATCTCCAATTTTACAACCATAATAAAGTTCATAAGCTTTTCTTATTAATGGTGTTATATCTGCTTTTGTGAAGAAAATGTTACGTCTCCACACACGTAGTAGAAATTGTGCGCTCTATTCACACAATGTCGCGGTATTTTCGTCTATTCAAACACTCAAAATGTCATTTCAAGCAACTCAGAATAAGTGTTCAAAAATATGGTTGTAAAACTGTCTTTTTATATGCAGCACTACAACAAAATCACATCAACAATTGTGATAACTGCAATAGCGTTGTTCTTTCGAACAATAGCAGAACACAACTGTGATCAGTGATGCTAACCTAAAATGTTATTAAATCCCAGCTCGAGAGGCAGAAATTCCCATTTTACTATAGAATTTCCCACGCTCTACAAAATTTTCAAAATGTATAAAATAGGAAAAGTGAAGCTAATGTATATCACTCACCTCCTTCAATATACGACTCAATTCAGATCTTCTATGTTAATCAAACAGATTACAAATAAGTAATTAGGAGACAGAATTGAAAATTGTTGACGCAAACAAGTGCCTGGCGCGAGCTGGGATCGAATCAGGGACCCCAAGCACCGGTTGTGAACACTCTACCACTGAGCCGCCGCGCCCCCCTCCTATGAATCTTATTGAAGCCAGTTAATAGTATTCAGGGACTAGAGGTAGATGGTCTCAGTGTTTTATGTGAGAGAGGTAGTTATCCTGATTTCAACAATGAAAATGTAAATTGAACAAAATCACCTAATTCTTATTTACTCTGTGGTGGTGATGACGAATGTGAAAGCGAAAATCGAATATTAGCTCTGGTTTTGTTTTACATTCATGTCTAAAAATAACGTTATAATACTGAATATATTCGCTTTATTTGGTGTAAAAATGTCCCTGATCTGACAACACTGAAAAAACTATACAAATGCTTTGTTTCTTTTTATTCCTTATCACAGTCAGTGATGCCAACACGTGGGAAAAATCCCATTTTGTGGGATTATTTGGACATTAATTTCTCCAAAAGAGATAAAGGGAATTTTCGTAGAAATTGACAGCATATATGGGATTTTTCATACATTTACTTCATCTACGGCAATAAACTTCTTTATGGGCGGGAAGTAAACTAATAAAACTTCAATAAACCTTAAATCAGTCCTAATGGTCAAATTTTGATACTGTAAAATGCATGCTAGTACGAAAGTGATTTACACAGTGACTCAAAAATCTAAAAATAACACCATTGAACTTATTAAAAACTTTGGTATTAAAAAATAATACCAAGAGGGAAACAACCATCTTCCAAAATGTTCCATACGAAATTACTGGAGTAGCTATGCAGCTTTATTTATTTACTTTCGTTGCGTTTACGACCCAAATCAGGGCTGTAGTGGCCAGGCGGGAAAATTTCCCGGTAGGCCCTGAACGGTGATTTTTTTTAGTGGGCCTTCCGCTTCATATCGTAACAAGACAGTGCAGAAATGCTGCATTTGTATAAATTATAAATTACTTCTGATGCTTCAATTATGTATATGCACTAGGGGCACCTATGAGGGGTTCATGACACAGATGTGCCATTGTTATTTTAGGGGGAGATGTGAAGTAATAGAGGGTTTGCAGATGATTGTACAGTTACATGAGAAGAATGGGGGGATTGGGCATTACGCCAGATCAGTCAGTGTTAGGAGATAAAGTACTGACTAAAAAGTTTTAAATCTGCATTTTAAGACTTTTCAGCATATTGGATCCGAGTGACATTCCCGGACTCCTTTTTATTGTCGGAGGGAGGGGGCAGTACATACATGTGAGTGGACCCCCTACAAAGTTCCTTCCTGGTGGGCCCGTAGTAGTAATGGGGTCACCCTACCGCACTCTTAATAATCCAATTTGGGGCCACCATGGACCATAGCGAATGAATCAGGGATGCTTTGGCCCGGGATTGCGTCACCTATTGAAATTTTGCTTATGCTTATTCAGGGGCCATGCACGCTGGTACGAATGAGTCAGAGGTACCTTGGCCCTGCTATGACGTCATTGAATTGGGAGTTTTGGATCAGAGGTGATGATGATTCTTTAAAATTACTAAAAATATGGTCTTGATGATTCATTACGTTAGAAAGAGTACAGGTTTACGAATGCTTTTTTATTTTTCGTTCCCTTTTATGGCATAAAATTTGGAGATTGTTATATCTTGGATGAGATGGACTAACACTGGTGCAAATGAAATCTTTAGTTTTACGTCTCACGGTTATGCCGGTTAGGCTAAAGGAGACGGTGACGATGAGAAATGAATGAAAGTGTGGGAGAAAATTGGAGTATCCTGCCCATAATGTTGCCCACCACAAAACTATTTTCGCGGGGTTTGAACCAGGGACCACATACAGAAAAGGTGAACGCTCTACCACTGAGCCACCACGTCCCTTACTGGTGCGAGTTAATGTGTTTGTTTGACGTCGGGGTGACCTTATTTCACTCTTGATTATACAATTTGGGACCCCCACATGGACCATAGCAAATGAATTAGAGATACTTTGGCCCGGGATTGCATTACCTATTGAAATTTTGCTTATGTTTACCCAGGGGTCAAGGATCACTCAGGACACATAAGATCACCTTGATTTTCATCAGGAGTTGGGGGGGTATAGGACCTCGTTCCCTTTAATGAGTATAAAAATATTAAAATTTGGACTGTTTTTTTTAGCTTATCCTATTATTTGATGAGACATTTTCGTTATATAATAGAGTACAATGGTTTACTTTTTAAATTTGGAAGTTATCGTTCCCTTTGATGATTATCGATTTTGGAGCCTTATTACGTTATATGGAGGCGTATTTAAAATTATTTTCTTAAATTTGATAAGTGCTTTGTGATCCACTTTGTTCCGTTTCAGGGGTGAACATGGATACCTTACAATCGTCCCGAGTTCGATTCTTGGTGCTAGTTTAGGAAATGTTGAATTTAACGTCCCCAGCGAAAACGATGGTGATGAGAAATGATAGGACGAAACAGGGGAAAACATGTTCCCTTTTAGGGGTACAAAACTGCCAAAATATAAACATAAGCAATACGTTGTACCACGTGTTTGGTCTTTTGGCCCAATTTATCCTCTTGGATGAGGTCCTATTACCTTATATAGTTATATGGGCGTATACAGGGATTCATTACCTTTCATAAGATGTGGGTATATTTGTGCACCCCTTTAAAATTTGGATGGAGTACTTTGGCCCACCCCTTAAATTTTGGAAATTGCCCAATTTAAACATTTGGTATAATAGTATAGGACCCTAATATATATTATTATAAATTTGGGTGATTCACCTCGTTCCCTTTTAGGGGCACAAAATTACCAAATTTTACTGCAACCACGTGTTTGGTATTTTGGCTCATTTTATCACCTTGGATGAGGTCCTATTACCTTATATAGTTATATGGACGTATACAGATGTCCATTTCCTATTATAAGACATAGGTACATTTGTGCACCCCTTTGAAAATTTGGGAGGAGTACCATGGCCAATCTTTTAAATTTTGGAAATTTTCCAGTTTAAGCATTCGGTATTATACTACTGGACTCTAATATGTATCATGATAAATTTGGGTGGTTCACTTCGTTCCCATTTAGGGCACAAAATTGCCAAAATATAAACATAAGCAATATGTTGTACCACGTGCTTGGCTTTTGATCCAATTTATTCTCTTGCATGAGGTTCTATTACCTTATATAGTTATATGGTCATGTATAGGGGTCTATTCCCTATCATAAGACATAGGTACATTTGTGCATCCCTTGAAATTTTTGGGAATGGTACCTTGGCCCACCCCTTAAGTTTTAGAAATTGCCCAATTTAAACATTTGGTATAATAGTACTGGACCCTAATATATATTACTATAAATTTGGGTGGTCCACCTCGTTCCCTTTTAGGGGCCATTTTGTTCCGCTTTAGGGATGAACATGGATACCGTACATGTGTTGCAATCGTCCCGAGTTCGATTCTTGGTGCTAGTTTTCAGGAAATGTTGAATTTAACGTCTCCGCGAAAACGATGGTGATGAGAAATGATAGGACGAAACATGAGAAAAACATGAACTTACTTGACTGAGGATTGAAGCAGGGACCTCACACATTAGTGACAAACGCGGATGGGATGATGTGATTTTGGACCTCTCGTTTCCGTTCATGGATTAAATAAAAAGATGACTCTTTGTTTAAATCTGATTAGTTCATTGTTCGAGCGATTTTTTAAACGCTCAGCGTTTGTTGATCAGTAAGCGCTTCATTGATGGAAACAATGTTGCCAGATTTTGAAAATCTAAACTGCTCCGATTCTTTTTCGAAACGGTTCCGCTAAGTGCAAGAATTTTCAAAACTAAAAATTTTGAAAAACTAAAAATTTTCAAACTAAAAAAAATTAAACTTTTCAAAACAAAAAATTTTTCGAACTAAAAATTTCAAATCAAAATAATTTAAACAAAAATTGTCAAACAAAAATTTCAAACTAAAAGATTTCAAATAAAATTTTGAAACAAATTTTGAAAATCTAAAAAATTTAAAACTAAAAAAATAAAATCAAACTTTCTGGAACGAATTTTTTTAAACTTAAAATTTTCGAACTTAAGATTTCAAACCGAATTTGAAAACTAAAAACTTTTCGAACCAAATTTTCAAACAAATTTTTCGAACTCAGAAAGTTTCAAATTTAAAACTTGCAAATCAAAATTTCAAACTAAAAGTTTTCGATCTAAAATTTTGAACTAAAAAAGATTCGAACTCAAAGTTCTCACTAAAAATTTTCGAACTCAGAAAGTTTTAAAATCAAAATTTGAAACTCAAGTTTCGAATTAAAAATATTTTCGAACTACAATTATCAAACTCAAACTTTTCGAAAATCTTAACAGAGATTGAAAGTGATCACCTAAACAGATTACATCGTAGATTGTGAATTGTTGCTAAAGTTGAAAGTGCAGTCAGTTAAATGACTTTTAGTTTACTGATTTGAATTTAAATTATCTTGGAGAAGTATTCAGGATTAAATTTGATATATGATGATGAACCGTTTGGCTAGTCATTGCTAGTCATTTATTTTGTAACGGAACATTGAAATGAAGTCTCAAGCTCATCTCATAAGACAAACTATCTAGTCAGCCCTAACTCACAAATCGTTTCGCGAGCCAAAGACCGTTGGTAAGCCGTAACTTTTAGTAATGTAACATAGTTTACGGTTTAAGATTTATATTGTCTTAGTTCGTTTATGTAATGAACCCGTTGGCCAGCCATAGCCTGATTTCACATCGTAGCTCATGAAAGCAATCTTGTTGTAGTTGTGTAGCCGTGACCATTTTTTCCGGACATAGCCTGTACGATCACCAGGAATGAAATACTACTTAGTTTAGCGACCATTAAGACGTGATTTAATAAATATTAGCCACATTAACACTTGTACTTGTATGAAACGAATAACAGCTTACTGATCAAAGCAAAGAACGAACAAAAATGCTAAGATGGACAGAATTTCATTCATGTGACGTCAAGCACGGAAGTATTTCCTTACCTCTCACTCCTCTCAGTTGAAGGACAAGGTGCTAATCAGCATTTTCCAGGTTGAATGCATTACAATAAAAAAAAAATCTTTCCTTAACCCCATTTGAGATTTCAGTGGCTAAGTCCAGGTTCGATTTTTGGCGTTATTATTACGGGTTTAAGTACACAACCCACAGAAGTACGGTCAAGTCTTATACAGCCTAAGTCATAAACGCTTTCCATCTTATACGTAAAATAGCAACAAATATTTGGTATTTTCCATAAGTAGAAGCTTTGCTTTGTATATACTTAAACACAAACAAACTATTTGCTGAGCAAAACAATATATTCACATAAAAAAACTACATGCGTGTTAGTTGGCGAAACTGTAACACGCATGTAGTTTTTTATGTGAATATATTGTTTTGCTCAGCAAATAGTTTGTTTGTGTTTAAATATTTGGTGTTTATAGCTACATTTATGATGATTCGAATTTCACTTTGAACTGTAGGTCTACGTTCTATACAGCCTCGATATTGTTAAGACAACATAAAACATTTATGGTGGTTCAGATTTTATCGTTCACGTCTTATGCAGTCTAGGAACACAAGATTTACGTCCTCGGTACTGTCAAGAGAACAAAAAACACTCGTGGTGGTTCAGAGAAATGAAATTAAAGCTTTGAGTTTTACGTCTTACGGTTATGCTAACTAGGCTAAAGAAGACGATGATGATGAGAAATAAATGTAATGATGGATTAAATATAGTGGGGAGAACCCTGAGAAAACTCACGCACACGGCTTTTTGTTCACTACAAAGCAACTTGGCGTTAGCTAAGATCGAACCAGCGACCTTACACACCTCTGTCATTGAGTCATCACGACGTAAAACAGATAATGATATACTTAACATGAAACAAGCAAGGTCACTCAGTTGAGGAAGATCATTTTGCAGGCCTCAGCTTTTCTCGAGGAGCAGATACCACGACAATAATTTAAAAACCATTCATGAAAAAGACTGTTGTTTAGACTAACATCACGCACACACACACACACACACACACACACACACACACACACACACACACACACACACACACACACACACACGACACATACACAAACACACAATGTTGTTTATTACAGTACATACTGATTACATTTTTTTGAATACAAATATATTACTTATGTTGATTTCAATGAAAATGTAATTAAGTTTTAGCAGTAGGCACAGACTGTTCGTGCAGTACTTTTTCGTATAAAAACTTCACTTAAAATAGTGAACGTCAGCAGGATCAAACTAGAATCCTTTTCGCATTAGATGCACTTGTTCACTTTTATGAAATTGTTTTCCAGCCGGAATCGATCTTCTTGTGAATGTTATTTAATACAAATCACTCGTATTACAGCACCACGGTACAAAACAATATCAGATCATAACGATAAATCGTTCATTTCTTTTACACAAGGAAAGCCGAACCATGGTATCGTAACAGTTTTTTCTTTCTTCATTTACAATCTTATGAGGAAAGCTCTTCCACCATAGTAAACTGAATTCAATGTAGCATCATTCACTACTGGAAAATCTCTCATGAAATAAGTAACATGATAATCCCATGAAAACGACGGGAAGCACTCTAAAGGAATCGAACTGAAAACCTCTTGCACCAGAAAAAATTGGATTCAACGCAACATTATAGCATCACTAGGTACCTGCCTGATGCTACGGCCTTGATTTGGGTCGTAAACTTCAATGAAACGCAACGAAAGTAAATAAATGAAGCTGCATAGCTACTCCAGTAATTTCGTATGTAACATTTTGGAACATGGTTGTTTCCCTCTTGGTATTATTTTTTAATACCAAAGTTTTTAATAAGTTCAATGGTGTTATTTTTAGATTTTTGAGTCACTGTGTAAATCACTTTCGTACTAGCATGCATTTTACAGTATCAAAATTTGACCATTAGGACTGATTTAAGGTTTATTGAAGTTTTATTAGTTTACTTCCTGCCCATAAAGAAGTTTATTGCCGTAGATGAAGTAAATGTATGAAAAATCCCATATATGCTGTCAATTTCTACGAAAATTCCCTTTATCTCTTTTGGAGAAATTAATGTCCAAATAATCCCACAAAATGGGATTTTTCCCACGTGTTGGCATCACTGACTGTGATAAGGAATAAAAAGAAACAAAGCATTTGTATAGTTTTTCCAGTGTTGTCAGATCAGGGACATTTTTACACCAAATAAAGCGAATATATTCAGTATTATAACGTTATTTTTAGACATGAATGTAAAACAAAACCAGAGCTAATATTCGATTTTCGCTTTCACATTCGTCATCACCACCACAGAGTAAATAAGAATTAGGTGATTTTGTTCAATTTACATTTTCATTGTTGAAATCTGAGGATAACAACCTCTCTCACATAAAACACTGAGACCATCTACCTCTAGTCCCTGAATACTATTAACTGGCTTCAATAAGATTCATAGGAGGGGGGCGCGGTGGCTCAGTGGTAGAGCGTTCACCTCCGGTGCTTGGGGTCCCTGATTCGATCCCAGCTTGCGCCGTGTGGACTTTGTGCTGGACAAAGACCGTGCTCGTGGGTTTTCTCGGGGTTCTCCCGTTTCCTCTCACTTTCTTCATTCCACCATTTCACTCATCTCTCATCATCACCGTCTCCTTTAGCCTAACCGGCATAACCGTGGGACGTAAAACTTAAAGATTTCATTTCATTTCAATAAGATTCATAGGTCTTCCTCCAGAAAGAAAACGGAAGACGAAAACAACAACAACAACATCAAAAACTCTGATTTTCTATAAACCTATACATTTACAGTAGTACGAAATGGATCGATCTGGGCCAGCGTTTAACAACTCACAAGCCCCTGGGAAAATGACCACCGTGCACCGTGAGCCCACGGTCTTTTACGACCTAAAATTTAGGGGTGAATTTAATCCCTTTTATGAGAACTTTTAAGGGGGTGTATTCGTTCTCTTTTATGACCACTTTTAAGGGGTGAACTCGTTCCCTTTTACGAGCCCCCCCTGGGAATTGACCACCATACAACGTGAGCCCATGGTCTTTTACGACCTCCATTTTAGGGGTGAACTCGTTCTCTTTTACGACCACTTTTTAGGGGTGACCTCGTTCTCTTTTACGACCTCCATTTTAGAGGGTGTACTCGTTCCCTTTTATGAGCACTTTTTCAACCCTACGAACACATAGAAGAGAAGATAACACTACGTAACACACAGCAGAACAGATAACAGATAAGACTACGTAACATTTCAAGGGTGAACTCGTTCCCTTTTCCAACCCTTATTTTAACATAGCAGATAGCACAGCTAATAAAAGAGCATGGCTTATTTTTCAACCCTTATTTTAACATAGCAGGCCTCCATTTTAAGGGTGAACTCGTTCTCTTTTATGAGCATATTTTTCAACCCCTATTGTAACATAACAGAAATGACATAAGAATACGTAACATAGCAGGGTGAACTCGTTCCCTTTTCCAACCCCTATTTTAACATAGCAGAAATTACACTGAGACTATGAACACACAGCAGAGCATAAGAGTACATAACATAACAAGGGTGTATTCGTTTTCCAACCCCTATTTTAACATAGCATAGAATACATGGAGACTATGAACATACAGCAGAGCAGATAACAAACACAATCACCTCCATTTTAGGGGTGTATTCATTCCCTTTTATGAGCATATTTTTCAACCCCTATTTTAACATAGCAGAAATTACATTGAGACTATGAACACACAGCAGAACAGATAATACATAGCACAGCTAATAAAAGAACATGGCTTATTTTCCATCCCTTATTTTAACATAGCAGAAATTACACTGAGAGTACGTAACACACAAGGGTGTATTCATTCTCTTTTATGAGCATATTTTCCAACCCCTATTTCAACATGACAGAGACTACGAAACATGGCGGACATAGCAAAGGGGGTGTATTCATTTTCTCCACCCCTAATTGAACATAGCAGAAATTACACTGAGAGTACGTAACACACAAAAACCTCCATTTTAGGGGTGGACTCGTTCTCTTTTATAATTACTTTTTCAACCCCTATTTTAAGACAATGAATACCTATGTAACATAGCGATTGGATACGCTCTTTGAACCGATTTGGATGAAACTAGGCATATGGGGGTTTTCGACCATGCTGAGTACGAATATCATACCTATTTTTACCTGGGTTCTATAGTTTATGTGGCATACGCCCTTTCTATGACAATTTTAACCGATTTGGATGAAACTCGGTATATGAGGGTTTTCAGACATGCTGATTACAAATATCATACTTATTTTTATCTGGGTCTGATAGTTTATGTGGAATACGCCCTTTGTATGACACTTAAAACCTAATAACTCGAAAACGGAGCCAAATATCGAAGTGGTGTTTCCACATTTAGCAATAGGTCATCAGGTACTACAAGTTCCAAAATTAGTGGTCATCGAGGTCAAAGGTCAAAATACTTAAAACCCAATCACTCGTAAACTGCGCCAGGTGTTTCCACATTTAGCAATAGGTCATCAGGTACTACATGTCCCAAAATTAGTCGCCATCGAGGTCAAAGGTCAACATACTTAAAACCTAATAACACGAAAACTGAGCCACATATTGAGGTGCTGTTTCCAAATCTAGTAACTGGTCATCAACTAGTACAAGTTCCAAAATAATGATCATCGAGGTCAAAGGTTAACATACTTAAAACCTAATAACACGAAAACTGAGCCACATATTGAGGTGCTGTTTCCACATTTAGTAATCGGCCACCAACTACTACAAGTTCCAAAATAATGATCATCGAGGTCAAAGGTCAACATACTTAAAACCCAATCACTCGTAAACGAAGCAACATATTGAGATGGTGTTTCCACATTTAGTAATCGGTCACCAAAGACCACATGTCTCAAAAGTGTCAACCATCGAGGTCAAAGGTCAACATACTTAAAACCTAATAACTCGAAAACAGAGCCACATTTAGTAATTGGTCATCAACTACTACAAGTTTCAAAATAATGACCATCGAGGTCAAAGGTCAATCTCGTAAATGAAACCATATATTGAGATAACGTTTCCTCATTTAGTAAATTTGTGTGATCTATTCAATTTTGTACAAAGCAGAAAAAAAGTGAAGAAGGAATAAATTTGAGAACATAATTTTAACTAGCGCAGAATTTCTGTACCTTTTTAGGCTATTCTAAAGAAAGCAAAGATATGCCATATTAACTAGCTGAGAATTATTTAAGCAAAACGAAGAAAGCGAACATGGACCATTTTACTCAAATTTGGATGGAGTATTTATATTTGTATGAACCAAAAAAAATAAAAACTTAAGAAGGTCCGTTTTGACTAGTTCAATATTTCTGTACAATTTTGTACTACCCAAATAATCACAAGAAAATCAAAGAAGGGTCATTTTAACTAGATCCGCATTTTATACCTTTTTGTGCTATTCAAATAATAGAGGGAACAAATTTCAGTGGTTTATTTTATTTTTGTACCAATCAGAAGAAAAGCAAAGATATGCCATTCTCAGACTTTTATACCATTATTCAAATAAACGAAGGAATACCAGAAAAAAATAAGTGAAGAATGAATAAAATTTAGGTGGATTATTTTCTTTTGTACCAACTGGAAAAGAGAAAAAGAGCTACTTTAACTAGCTCATTATGTACTGTTTAAGGAAACGAAAATTGACCATTATGTAACTTTTGAACTCAAATAAACAATGAAGTATTTAGTTTTGTACGAACCAGAAAAATTTGATTGGATTATTTCCTTAGGTACCAACTGGAAAAAGTGAAGGGCCATTATTCAAATAAACGAAGGAATACCAGAAAAAAAAATAAGTGAAGAATGAATAAAATTTAGGTGGATTATTTTCTTTTGTACCAACTGGAAAAGAGAAAAAGAGCTACTTTAACTAGCTCATTATGTACTGTTTAAGGAAACGAAAATTGACCATTATGTAACTTTTGAACTACTGAAATGTTCTATTTTTGTATCAATCAGAAAAACCCGAAGAAGGATAATTTTAACAAGTTGATAATTTCTGTAACGAAAGAATAATTTCGATGTTTTATTTTTTATACCAACGAGAAAAAAATGAACTAGCTGAATATACGAAATAATAAATTTAAATGACCTATTCAATTTTGTACCAATGAGAAATGGCTCAGCAAAAGGCGAAGAAGGACTATTTTATATAATTTTACTACTCAAATAAACAATGAAGTATTTAGTTTTGTACCACCAAGAAAAAAAAATTGCACCATTTTGGAGTATTCAAATAAACAAAGGAATAAATTTGAGTGACTTATAATTTGTGTCAACTCTAAAATCAATTAAACGAAGTAATGCATTTGAGCTAACTAACTGAGAATTTCTGTACCTTTTTGTACTATTTAAACAAACGATGGGGTAAATTTGAGTGACCTGTTTTTTATACTAACTAGAAAAATCGAAGAAGGTACCTTTATACTAGCTCAATGAACGAAAGAACAAATTTGGGTGTTCTACTTTTTTATACCAAACAAGGAAGAACCATTTTAACTTGCTGAGTATTTTATACCATTTTGTACTACTCAAATAAACGAAAGAAAAAGCGAAAAAAGACCTTTTTAACTAGTGCAGAATTTCTGTAACAAGAAGAAAAGCAAAGATATGTCATTTTAACTATTTAAACAAAACGAAGGGATAAATATAAGTGATCTATTCCATTTTGTACCAAGGAGAAATGCCATTAACTTAGAATTTCTAGTGCATGTTGTATTATTTAAACAAAACGAAGGGTTAAATTTGAGAAAGCGAACATGAACCATTTTACTCAAATTTGGATGGAGTATTTAGCTTTGTATGAACCAGAAAAAAAAGTAAAGAAGAACCGTTTTAACTAACTCAGATCTTTATACCATTTTGTACCAATCAGAAGAAAATCAAAGAAGGGTCATTTTAACTAGTCAAGCAGAAAAAAGGAAAGAATTAACACTTTGTACTAACCAGAAAAGGAGAAGAAGGATCAGCATTCTATACTTTTCGTGCCATTTATTGGGGTGTCCTATTTCTTTTTTACCAACGAGAACCATTTTTAACTGACTTAGAATTTTATGCCTTTTTGTAAAATTTGTATCAAATCGAAAAAAGCAAGGAAATACCATTTTAAATAGCTCAGCATGTTATAGCTTTTTGTGTTTTTGGTCTACCTAATTTCTTGGCCATGTTGTACTATTTAAACAAACAAAGGAATAAATTTGTGTGACCTATTCACTTTTATAGCAAGCAGAAAAAGGAAAGAATAAATTTGAGTGGCTTAAGCAAAGAAGATTAATGGTAACTAGCCTTTTTGTGCTATTAAATTTGAGTGACCTATTGAAGAATGAATAAATTTTGTTTGCAATTAAAAAATAACGGAGGTCTATTTTATGTACATTTTGTACTACTCAAATAAACAAAGAAATACCATATTCTGCTACTCAAACAAACGACGGAATAAGCTCAGAATTTCTATACCTTTTTGTGTTATTCAAATAAACGAAGGAATAAATTTGTGTGACTTATACCAACCATGAAGGTTCATTATAACAAGCTCGGTATTTTTATACCATTTTGTATTACTCTATTTCATTTTAGTAACAATCAGAAGGAAACAGCTCAGAATTTTATACCTTTGTGGTGTTACATTTTGTATATGTTTGTGTCATCCAGAGAACAATTTAAATTTACTCTCCCGTCACTAAGTAAGGCTTATAAAATATTTCAACGTAAGATTTAACAAACCAGAGTTGCGTCATAATTGTGTAGAACAGACTCCATAGCAATTTGCGTAACATCATGCATGGTCATTTTTGATCACAGCAGAAGAAGAGATCATATCAAAGTAAGAAAAGCAGATATTTAAACAACGTTACGAATGCGTTACCTAACATTTGTATTGCTAAGGTACTTCCTATTGTTCAAAGATTCAATTATTTTTTAAAACTTTTTTCCTCGTCTAAGTCAAAAAAGACAAATATATATGTTTGCATTTATGTATTTTATTATAATGGAATATAAATTTATGGGGTATATTTGGAAATAATAGAACATACATTATGATGTTGTATTGCCTTGAAACATATTATTAAACACGGAGAATTCATAGAACACCTGAGAAAACTATTTATTTGATTTGTTTTTGCTGAAGAGCAGAAAAATGACTAGCATGGTGATTGTATATGTTTCACCTAGAGAAAAAGAAATGCAGCGTGAAAACGAGAAACCTATACTGTTAATCCAGCCGTCTGACCCCGATTTGCCAGATGAATTACGTGATAAAGTGAGAATCATATATCCAACACAAGAAATAGAAGAAGTGTATTATTTTAGACGCTATAATAGATATAATGATGAAATACTCCCGGAAAGTGATGATGACAGTGTTTCAAATATTACCTGTTTTGAACTGGAAGCTAATGAGTGTGACTGTACTAGTGAAACTATTAGTGATACATGTGTTATACAATTATTTAATGAGTATACACCAAATTCAGTATTATTATGTGAAGCATGTTCTAAACATAATGAGAATGAAAAAGATCAAAACTGTTTGCTGCAGTATGATTACGAATTATTGCAAAAGGTGTGGACGATCTTAATTAAACGTGAAATGAGAGAAAAAATCTATAAACTTTATATAGAGAAGCATTTTAAAAGTTGTAATATTAAGAACACTTATACTTTGGAGAAAAAATTTAATCTGGTATATGAATACATTACAGAGTGTGATTATTATATCAACAAAATAGTAGAAATGTTTTTAGAGAAAGATAAACAATTATTTAATTCTGTAAATGAACACTGAGCCCACTGTAGCATATGCATTTCATTGTGTAAGAATAGAAGAACTTGAACTGTTAACTGGATCAATTTGTAGTATTGTAATATTACAAACATTGGACTCTGGCAACTGAATTGTCAGTGAGAGTCAATTTAAATTGTTCTCTGGATGACACAAACATATACAAAATGTAACACCACAAAGGTATAAAATTCTGAGCTGTTTTCTTCTGATTGTTACTAAAATGAAATAGAGTAATACAAAATGGTATAAAAATACCGAGCTTGTTATAATGAACCTTCATGGTTGGTATAAGTCACACAAATTTATTCCTTCGTTTATTTGAATAACACAAAAAGGTATAGAAATTCTGAGCTTATTCCGTCGTTTGTTTGAGTAGCAGAATATGGTATTTCTTTGTTTATTTGAATAGTACAAAATGTACATAAAATAGACCTCCGTTATTTTTTAATTGCAAACAAAATTTATTCATTCTTCAATAGGTCACTCAAATTTAATAGCACAAAAAGGCTAGTTACCATTAATCTTCTTTGCTTAAGCCACTCAAATTTATTCTTTCCTTTTTCTGCTTGCTATAAAAGTGAATAGGTCACACAAATTTATTCCTTTGTTTGTTTAAATAGTACAACATGGCCAAGAAATTAGGTAGACCAAAAACACAAAAAGCTATAACATGCTGAGCTATTTAAAATGGTATTTCCTTGCTTTTTTCGATTTGATACAAATTTTACAAAAAGGCATAAAATTCTAAGTCAGTTAAAAATGGTTCTCGTTGGTAAAAAAGAAATAGGACACCCCAATAAATGGCACGAAAAGTATAGAATGCTGATCCTTCTTCTCCTTTTCTGGTTAGTACAAAGTGTTAAATCTTTCCTTTTTTCTGCTTGACTAGTTAAAATGACCCTTCTTTGATTTTCTTCTGATTGGTACAAAATGGTATAAAGATCTGAGTTAGTTAAAACGGTTCTTCTTTACTTTTTTTTCTGGTTCATACAAAGCTAAATACTCCATCCAAATTTGAGTAAAATGGTTCATGTTCGCTTTCTCAAATTTAACCCTTCGTTTTGTTTAAATAATACAACATGCACTAGAAATTCTAAGTTAATGGCATTTCTCCTTGGTACAAAATGGAATAGATCACTTATATTTATCCCTTCGTTTTGTTTAAATAGTTAAAATGACATATCTTTGCTTTTCTTCTTGTTACAGAAATTCTGCACTAGTTAAAAAGGTCTTTTTTCGCTTTTTCTTTCGTTTATTTGAGTAGTACAAAATGGTATAAAATACTCAGCAAGTTAAAATGGTTCTTCCTTGTTTGGTATAAAAAAGTAGAACACCCAAATTTGTTCTTTCGTTCATTGAGCTAGTATAAAGGTACCTTCTTCGATTTTTCTAGTTAGTATAAAAAACAGGTCACTCAAATTTACCCCATCGTTTGTTTAAATAGTACAAAAAGGTACAGAAATTCTCAGTTAGTTAGCTCAAATGCATTACTTCGTTTAATTGATTTTAGAGTTGACACAAATTATAAGTCACTCAAATTTATTCCTTTGTTTATTTGAATACTCCAAAATGGTGCAATTTTTTTTTCTTGGTGGTACAAAACTAAATACTTCATTGTTTATTTGAGTAGTAAAATTATATAAAATAGTCCTTCTTCGCCTTTTGCTGAGCCATTTCTCATTGGTACAAAATTGAATAGGTCACTTAAATTTATTATTTCGTATATTCAGCTAGTTCATTTTTTTTCTCGTTGGTATAAAAAATAGAACATCGAAATTATTCTTTCGTTACAGAAATTATCAACTTGTTAAAATTATCCTTCTTCGGGTTTTTCTGATTGATACAAAAATAGAACATTTCAGTAGTTCAAAAGTTACATAATGGTCAATTTTCGTTTCCTTAAACAGTACATAATGAGCTAGTTAAAGTAGCTCTTTTTCTCTTTTCCAGTTGGTACAAAAGAAAATAATCCACCTAAATTTTATTCATTCTTCACTTATTTTTTTTTCTGGTATTCCTTCGTTTATTTGAATAATGGCCCTTCACTTTTTCCAGTTGGTACCTAAGGAAATAATCCAATCAAATTTTTCTGGTTCGTACAAAACTAAATACTTCATTGTTTATTTGAGTTCAAAAGTTACATAATGGTCAATTTTCGTTTCCTTAAACAGTACATAATGAGCTAGTTAAAGTAGCTCTTTTTCTCTTTTCCAGTTGGTACAAAAGAAAATAATCCACCTAAATTTTATTCATTCTTCACTTATTTTTTTCTGGTATTCCTTCGTTTATTTGAATAATGGTATAAAAGTCTGAGAATGGCATATCTTTGCTTTTCTTCTGATTGGTACAAAAATAAAATAAACCACTGAAATTTGTTCCCTCTATTATTTGAATAGCACAAAAAGGTATAAAATGCGGATCTAGTTAAAATGACCCTTCTTTGATTTTCTTGTGATTATTTGGGTAGTACAAAATTGTACAGAAATATTGAACTAGTCAAAACGGACCTTCTTAAGTTTTTATTTTTTTTGGTTCATACAAATATAAATACTCCATCCAAATTTGAGTAAAATGGTCCATGTTCGCTTTCTTCGTTTTGCTTAAATAATTCTCAGCTAGTTAATATGGCATATCTTTGCTTTCTTTAGAATAGCCTAAAAAGGTACAGAAATTCTGCGCTAGTTAAAATTATGTTCTCAAATTTATTCCTTCTTCACTTTTTTTCTGCTTTGTACAAAATTGAATAGATCACACAAATTTACTAAATGAGGAAACGTTATCTCAATATATGGTTTCATTTACGAGATTGACCTTTGACCTCGATGGTCATTATTTTGAAACTTGTAGTAGTTGATGACCAATTACTAAATGTGGCTCTGTTTTCGAGTTATTAGGTTTTAAGTATGTTGACCTTTGACCTCGATGGTTGACACTTTTGAGACATGTGGTCTTTGGTGACCGATTACTAAATGTGGAAACACCATCTCAATATGTTGCTTCGTTTACGAGTGATTGGGTTTTAAGTATGTTGACCTTTGACCTCGATGATCATTATTTTGGAACTTGTAGTAGTTGGTGGCCGATTACTAAATGTGGAAACAGCACCTCAATATGTGGCTCAGTTTTCGTGTTATTAGGTTTTAAGTATGTTAACCTTTGACCTCGATGATCATTATTTTGGAACTTGTACTAGTTGATGACCAGTTACTAGATTTGGAAACAGCACCTCAATATGTGGCTCAGTTTTCGTGTTATTAGGTTTTAAGTATGTTGACCTTTGACCTCGATGGCGACTAATTTTGGGACATGTAGTACCTGATGACCTATTGCTAAATGTGGAAACACCTGGCGCAGTTTACGAGTGATTGGGTTTTAAGTATTTTGACCTTTGACCTCGATGACCACTAATTTTGGAACTTGTAGTACCTGATGACCTATTGCTAAATGTGGAAACACCACTTCGATATTTGGCTCCGTTTTCGAGTTATTAGGTTTTAAGTGTCATACAAAGGGCGTATTCCACATAAACTATCAGACCCAGATAAAAATAAGTATGATATTTGTAATCAGCATGTCTGAAAACCCTCATATACCGAGTTTCATCCAAATCGGTTAAAATTGTCATAGAAAGGGCGTATGCCACATAAACTATAGAACCCAGGTAAAAATAGGTATGATATTCGTACTCAGCATGGTCGAAAACCCCCATATGCCTAGTTTCATCCAAATCGGTTCAAAGAGCGTATCCAATCGCTATGTTACATAGGTATTCATTGTCTTAAAATAGGGGTTGAAAAAGTAATTATAAAAGAGAACGAGTCCACCCCTAAAATGGAGGTTTTTGTGTGTTACGTACTCTCAGTGTAATTTCTGCTATGTTCAATTAGGGGTGGAGAAAATGAATACACCCCCTTTGCTATGTCCGCCATGTTTCGTAGTCTCTGTCATGTTGAAATAGGGGTTGGAAAATATGCTCATAAAAGAGAATGAATACACCCTTGTGTGTTACGTACTCTCAGTGTAATTTCTGCTATGTTAAAATAAGGGATGGAAAATAAGCCATGTTCTTTTATTAGCTGTGCTATGTATTATCTGTTCTGCTGTGTGTTCATAGTCTCAATGTAATTTCTGCTATGTTAAAATAGGGGTTGAAAAATATGCTCATAAAAGGGAATGAATACACCCCTAAAATGGAGGTGATTGTGTTTGTTATCTGCTCTGCTGTATGTTCATAGTCTCCATGTATTCTATGCTATGTTAAAATAGGGGTTGGAAAACGAATACACCCTTGTTATGTTATGTACTCTTATGCTCTGCTGTGTGTTCATAGTCTCAGTGTAATTTCTGCTATGTTAAAATAGGGGTTGGAAAAGGGAACGAGTTCACCCTGCTATGTTACGTATTCTTATGTCATTTCTGTTATGTTACAATAGGGGTTGAAAAATATGCTCATAAAAGAGAACGAGTTCACCCTTAAAATGGAGGCCTGCTATGTTAAAATAAGGGTTGAAAAATAAGCCATGCTCTTTTATTAGCTGTGCTATCTGCTATGTTAAAATAAGGGTTGGAAAAGGGAACGAGTTCACCCTTGAAATGTTACGTAGTCTTATCTGTTATCTGTTCTGCTGTGTGTTACGTAGTGTTATCTTCTCTTCTATGTGTTCGTAGGGTTGAAAAAGTGCTCATAAAAGGGAACGAGTACACCCTCTAAAATGGAGGTCGTAAAAGAGAACGAGGTCACCCCTAAAAAGTGGTCGTAAAAGAGAACGAGTTCACCCCTAAAATGGAGGTCGTAAAAGACCATGGGCTCACGTTGTATGGTGGTCAATTCCCAGGGGGGGGCTCGTAAAAGGGAACGAGTTCACCCCTTAAAAGTGGTCATAAAAAAGAACGAATACACCCCCTTAAAAGTGCTCATAAAAGGGATTAAATTCACCCCTAAATTTTAGGTCGTAAAAGACCGTGGGCTCACGGTGCACGGTGGTCATTTTCCCAGGGGCTTGTGAGTTGTTAAACGCTGGCCCAGATCGATCCATTTCGTACTACTATTTACTAATTTGGTATTTTTTAAGTTTCTTGTCAACCGATTTTTAAGACAGAAAGGGTAATATTCCGTTCTCATTAAAATGTCGCCGGTACGCCGTACCTTTGCGGGGTCCGCAAGTTGGGGGCTGAATTTGGATTTAAACTACCGGAAGTGTCATTGTTCATTTCAGCGATCCTGAAAATTATGGATTCGACACTAATATCTGTCATTTCCCCCTCTTCTCTTCCCTCAAGTTGCACCTTCAAAGTGAAATGATAAAAACTATCCCGAACCTCATATATGTTGAAAATTTTATCGAGGTTGGTCTGATGATTCAAGAGTTATTAACCCTATATTGCGCAATTTATTAATTGTTTCGAGAAAAAAATATTTAGATTTTTTTTCTTACTGCATTCGCGTATCTAAACCGAACTAATACTAAATTTTGACTCACACATTTACCATATGACGTCAGGAGAATTGTGTATTTGAATTAACATTGCGCAATTATGAACCTTATTTGTTTAATTTTTCATTGATATCCAATACAGAATTTTTTTAGACGTTACAGACTTTCTTTACACATAGTATTGCACAGATTTTCATAACATGCTTTAATAAACAATATGTATTCTAAGGTATGCTGAAACATAGTATGTTTAATCTGAAATTACTAACATATCTTTCATGGATCACACCTATTATGTATAGAATGACAGTAAACAATTTTTCTTTGAAGTGAAACACAATGCCGTAAGATATGTTATTAGCAACTTGGCGAATTCTATAGGACGAACTCCACTACAATCTTGTCCTTGGTATACGAAAATGGACATGAACATTACGGTTCCTAAATATTTCTAATTCTAACTTAGTTATTTCCAAAGGTTTATTGGGGTCCTTCTGGTTAGAATATAAAATGCTTTCACGAACGATTAAATCCAGAATATCAGCACTAAAAACATTTGGAAATATTCAATTGGAGATCTGATTTCATTTGGAGAAGACAAACTCTCGTCTTCTATTGTGGTGACTGAAGAGGTGGATCATTTCTTGTTATTCTTTTCTATTGGGGCTGACGACTGGCAGCAGTTGTAGCCTGACTGGAATTGGCATTTACTGTTTCATCTGAAAAAAAAAAAGCAAACGATTCTATCAATTTACTAATCTAAAAGTATCTATTTCAATTGTGGTGATTGAAGAGGTGGATCATTTCTTGTTATTCTTTTCTATTGGGGCTGACGACTGGCAGCAGTTGTAGCCTGACTGGAATTGGCATTTACTGTTTCATCTGAAAAAAAAAAAAAGCAAACGATTCTATCAATTTACTAATCTAAAAGTATCTATTTCAATGAAATCAATGTAAATACTGGAGTACAATAGTTTTGAACATATTTTCTGATCCATTTGAAGTTTCATATTTAGGACGCAATTCTTCATCGTCTGAATCTAGAACTCCTAACTCTATCGCTTACCTGGAGCTGCTCATCCTCACTGTCGTCAGGAGGTATGTATGGCTGAACGAGTCGTTTTTCCGAAATATATTCTTGCTCATCTGTTAAAGTAATATAAGCTTTTACAGTCTTCAAGAATCTTTATCGGGCAATAAATCGGTAAATAATACTAAAGAGTAACAGAAAGGAAAGAGAGAGAAAGAGTAACTGAGTTTTCAAAATAACACAAAATCGAAAAAAAATAGAGGAAGATGTCTGAAATGACGTTGTTACGTTTAGTATTTTTTTTTTTCGTGTTCAACTTCATATTATTTTTATTCATAAGTTGGTAACACTGAAAGCATACACTTCACGCAACAATGCTTTCCATGAGCCAATAAAAATTCCAACAAAATTCAAAGAAAAGATGGTAAGAAACCAACCTTTCAAACTTTCCATTAGGCCTATCGAAGAAATGTTTGATTCTTAGTAAAAGAGGTTCGTAGTTGCTCAATGTTAATCAGAATATACAAACATATTTCGGACGATCAAATACAAAACGAAATTAGTGTGATAAGTTACAAGCACTTAAAATAAACAACAGACACCTACCTTCTAGAAAAATATTTTTTCAAAGAAAAATTTTCCTGTTTTCGACTCCTCTTGCTTCAAAAATAAACAAAGCAATGAATTTCACCCACGCTGTATCCGCCCTCGCAACAGAAACTGCTGGAAACCTCTCCTTCCGAAAGACACGCAATTATGAGTGTTCATAACAGATGGCACGGCATAAAAGAAACCATCTGAAACAGAAGTGGCACCATCTACGGTATGACTTTCAAAGTATCACACTCAACGTGGTTTGTTAATTTGGATTAACACTGCGCAATATAGGGTTAAGCTACAAACATAGTCGCTTTCATTTTGATATATAATAGATAATGTCTCGTACTAGAAAACATGTATTTGTTTACATACACGATTTTGTACATAAAGTTTATATAAGTGTATATATTAGAATATTAAATAATAGAAATTATGTTTTAGTGCATGAGTATTAGTGAAATTTGCCTACTGCTCTTTCTCTTAAGAAGTAATTTGGTTAAAATTATCAAAACTTCACCAGATGAAAGAGCACATTAAGAACTCAGTTTCATTCAAGAGACCTATTTGTTGCAACAGGAACACTTCATGATGGTAGGCTTGCACGCAACTGTAAAAGTTCTGCAATTAATGCACATCCACGAATAAACGACATAACATAAATGTGTGCAGACTATTAACTTTCTACTAGCTGAACCTACTTTCTCTACACAGCACACCATTCACATATGAGCATAAGTCTCCTTGTCATTCCTCATATCTGTACATGTCCCTTTACAGATACAAGTGAAGGACATCTTCATAAAAATCGGCAAGGTGTATCATAAAGAGGAAATTTTCTCAATTATTTTTTTCAATATCTCGCACCGTTTGCAAGATTTAAGCCCACTTCTGGTTGGAATTTTTAATTCATATATGACCAGTGTTTTCTTCCTTTTTGCATGCAGTATGTAATGAGTAAATAAATTACACACACAATTAATTATGTCAGTGATATACTTGTAACGATATAACAATTATAACCTATTACTTTTCATGTTACATTTCAGCCCACAGTTCGTGTAATTTTTTGGATACATCAACACGATCAAAATACATTAAATTAGACACGTCCACTTGTGTGATTATGACCTTTTAATTCCTTTTCACTTAACTTCATTAATTATACTTTTTTTCTTCGGTTCTCAGCAACGTTTTTAAAATAAACTGTTATCTGCTGTTATGATAACTATAAATGCAGATTACATCGATAAAACCAACATATATTTCAACTATTCAGATTAAATCTTAATTATTTCTATATATATAATCAATAACATATAAATTCTTTTCTTCTTCTTCTTCTACATGACAGATTATCTACTTTTAAGCACCGTTGCCCAAAACCAAGATATAAAAATAGAAAAAAATTACAAAATAAATATACAATATCGTTGTATATGGTGTTCATTGGGCAAAACACTCAAAACAATAAAGATACATCTTAGACTGGATAAATGGTTATCCTTCGTTTTTCATTATCATTAGGCCATGACACAAATGTCTGAGAGATATACAACCCCCTATATACAACTTTGTGATGTTGGAATATATAACTCGTAGGGTATGATGCTTTACTTTTTTTAAAAAGAAATTCAGTACTTCCAGTGTACCCCTAAAAATGTAATAAAGAACTAATGACCATGTGTTTTTAAATATTCAATTAGAACTGGACAATTTACACAAAATTTGGAATCGACTAATGAAAACGGGCGTGTAGTCCCGTTTGGCCGAATCCTGTTTCGCCGAACGACCTTACAGCTATTTAGATCAAAACTCTTATCAAATCTTATCTTCGGCAAAACGGGTTATCCCGTTTGGTCGAATCCCCTTTCGCCGAAAATGGAGTTAGGGAAATCGTGACCTGTTTGAGGGATTTTTCCTTGAGAGTCAGGGAAAGAATTTCCTTGACGGATTGAAACAATTTCGTGCACAACGACGATAAGTAAAACTCGAACTAGCCTCCCTTTTATTATCAGTAATGTGTACTTTCTAATCTGTGGTTTATTTTTTATATTTTCGGCGGATATGGTAATATAAATAAGTTGATGTTGTAATGCAATTCAAACATACCATATAATTTAAATAAATTTTCTTCTGAGTTCTGTGGAAGTGGTGGACTAGCTGAAGCTCGTACATTGTACAACTTGTGTCTAATACTATCGTAAGTAGGCAGAGCTACTGCAGTTTCTGTCTTCATTTCACCTTTAGTTATTATCTCCCTGCAAAAGAAAGTTAAAACATGCATAAATTTGAAACCAATCCGAACGAAAATAATTTTTCAATGTATTATTAATCGACACATTCTTAACCAATCTGAATAAATAACATCTAAAAACTATGTCTACACAGAGAAATATGTTAGTATTTGCGCAGCTTCAAATTATCCATTACTCTCTTATCACAAAAAGCATACTGGAGAGAAGTCCCAGAAGCGTATTTCAGAAAGCTACATAAGTTTAGATTTTAGTGTTTATCCAACGAAGGGAATAATTATGATCTCAAATTATAATAGCATGTAATCACACTGAGAAAATGGGTTAAAACTGCTCGGACCCAAATAGGGTCAAAACGTTTAGTAACATTGGGTAACCTGGGTTCGATCTCACTTGTCAGTGGCTGACCATACTGACTGAGATTCTACAGTATCTTTCCTAAGTTTCAATAGGGAAAAGTCTAAAGGATAGCAAACCCATAAACTATTGACGGCTGTAACAAACTATTTACCCATGCGCCAAAAGTATTATTTTGATAAAACTCTAACTTTCAATCTTAAATATACCTGAATGGAAGGTTCAGGTTCCATGCTTCACCTCATACCGTGAAATATACAGAAACGCGTTGCAAACCATACAAATTTAAGTAGATTTAAAAAAGAAATCCCGTACAAAGGAAATTAATGGAACTAAGATGAACAACTGAAACCTTTCTGAACAAACAACTAACAAAACGCGAGGATTCCGAGATTCAACAAAATAACAGATGTTTTGTATTTTTACTGCCTTTTCCTAGGTCTTTTTTTTAAACAACTACAAATAGCTTTTGCATAAACATAATATGATTCAAGTACTTTCAGAAAATAGATTCAAGTCTGTATCTGTTAAAGTTCCGAAATAGGAATCCGAAAAGCGCTGTATATGACAATAGGCAAACGTCACAGGCTTCTAGACTTCGTGTTCTAGTGACTGGATATTAGTTGTTAAAACACTAAACCACATAACAAAAAGTAAGTACCTGTAAATCTTTTAATAAGTGATATCTCCCCGTGATAACTAATATATATATATATATATATATATATATATATATATATATATATATATATATATATATATAGATATAGATATAGATAGATAGATAGATAGATATAGATATAGATATATAGATATAAATTGAGACTTTGTTTGACTCCTTTAGATTCCCATGAAAAACATAAGTCCCTAACCAGTCAAGGAAATTCTTTCCCTGACTCTCAAAGAATAATCCCTCAAACAGATCAAGATTTCCCTAACTCCATTTTCGGCGAAAGGGGATTCAGGCAAACGGGATATCCCCTTTCGCCGAAATCAAGATCTGATAAGAGTTTTGATCTAAATAGCTGTAAGGTCGTTCGGCGAAACGGGATTCGGCCAAACGGGTCCAAATCAAAACGGGTACGTTTCTAGCACTTGTGGGTTTTGAGATCTCATTGTCGAGACAAACATATAGACTTTTCTGTGGGGGACAAACATATACTGGACAAACATATATATATATAATTGTGATAGTTTTATTTTCGAGTGCTTATATTTTAATATTCGCAATATTGAAATTTCTGAACTTATATTTTTCACGCGTTTGAAAAAAAAGATTCCATTGCTAGTAAAATTATCCTAATACAAACATTTTTATTTTTTTTTAATTTTTCCAATGTTTCCGGAAAGAAATAAAAAAAAAGTTTTAACCAACAGGTTCAAAATTTTTAGAAAGTTTACAACACTAGTTCAGACAGACTTGTACTTTGCCCAGCATTAAAGTCTGATGTTGGTTCCGACACAGTTCGCTGCCTGTCCTGTTTTACTAGTCTGCCCAACCAACGACGTCCAACATCTGTAATGAGATAAGACTAACCCCTCGACGTTTGGACGTCGTTTCCCCTTGGTTTCACCACTTGTTGAAGACACTCACCACAGCACTTCTCGAACACCCGACCAGTCCTGCAATTTGCGAAATTCTCGTGCCGAGTGAATACTTTCTTCAAAATAATTTTAAAAATTATAGAAAGATTTTCGAGACATTCGAGTCGAGTCGAGATTTTTACGATCAGCCTCGACTCAACTTGTGTCTCGACTCGTAAATTCGAGTCAAGAAATACGTTTGTCTCGAACTTTACAAAGTGTCTCTCGACTCGAATTCGAGTCGAGTCGAGATTCGAGGCATGTTTCGCCGCGTGCGCATCCTTAATACTGATCTCATCGGATGCATATTCGTCAAACTTCCTTTTAAAATTACGTTGTACACAGGGTTTAAAGTGGATCTGAAAAGATTGGGGGATGATAGGTAGCGCCATGACGTCACGCCGCCCCCTGCTATCTTTGTCCATTTTAATTTTTTAGGAACTGGCGGGACGCCGTACATATTTTTTCGAGGTTGAAGGACGGCTTCCTCCCGCGTTCCCCATCACTTTTACCCCTGGTTGTACAGTGATAAGAGACTGATAAACGCGAAAATCCAACACACAAAAACGCCTTTCTGTCATCATTAGTAGCTTTTTCTCTCCTATCGCCTTAGCATCGAAAATGATAACTACGCGAGAGTTTTACCAGCTACTGAAAATTTTTGAGTTTTTATTTTCATTGATACACTTTCACGTGTCTGACAAGGGAACTGTTTTTTTTTTTTTTTTTTTTTTTTTTTTGACAGTTCGATTTCTGAAAATGCTTTCTGTCATCGGATGCAGCACCCAAAGAAACCGAGAAAAACAAGTTTTTAGCGGCATACCGTGAACAGGGCCGGAGATAAAAGGGTTCAAAGTTCGAATACAGGACGCAGAAAGTGCATATAAACATCACGTGATTTTGAAACAATTAGAGGAATTGAGATCAAATTTGAGGTGTGAGTATCGAGTGTGAAGCTATTCGTAATAGGTATATTGCACATCATGTCGGCCATCTTCAAATTCGCCATATTTGAGTTATCGAAAATAAAGAAACAGGAAGGAAATCATGTGGCATATCAATTTATACTAGCTTGTTCCCAGAAATTCAAATATGAAGTTAGTTTTTACCAAACCTTATGCGTTGAGTAGTTACGGATTCTGGAAATTTTGAACAGGCGAAATTAATGGTAGTGTATTCTACCATTTTTTTGTTAAATACTTTGTAAAATACACAACCAACACCATTCTCATGTCTTCGGACTTTAAAATCTGGCAACGAGACAACTTTATTAACCTGCATCACTCACTCACTTCCAGTTCACAACCCCAAAGTTCCAAGCCATGATAAGATATGTATTTTACAAAACTGGATATCTTCAAGACGCACCTGAATCATTTCGGACTCCTGCTTCAATTTCAATACGGGTGAAAACTGTGAGGCGCCTGATTGTTTATCTTTATCGTTCTTCAGATGTGCTCACTGTTGTTGCCACTTTTGTATTTACCACACAATCATTCTTAAGGTACACAACAAATGCAACTAAACGTGCATAAGATATGTTGTCAATCCAAGGTTAGTCCTACTTACTTCTGAACTTTTTTAAAACCTTAAGATTTTATACTGGTATCTCCCATGCACTTTTCAAGATTGCCTTAACAACATAGTAGTTTCTTATCAACTGTAATAATTGTAGAACTGTTCTCAAACACTATTTTGATGTTATTCTTGGTTTACGTTGAATCGACTGAAATGGCAGAATACACTACCATTAATTTCGCCTGTTCGAAATTTCCAGAATCCACAACAACATATAAGGGTTGGTAAAATCTAACTTCATATTTGAATTTCTGGGAACAAAGTAGCATAAATTGATATGCCACATAATTTCTTTCCCGTTTCTTTATTTTCGATAACTCAAATAAGGCGACTTTTAAGATGGCCGACATGATGCGCAATATACCTATTCCGAAGAGCTTCACATTCGATACTCACACCTCAAATTTGATCTCAATTCCTTCACTCGCTTCTAAATTACATGGTGTTTATATGCAGTGGCGTAACAATAGCCTTTGGTGCCCCTAGGCAAAACCCTAGTGGCGCCCCCTCACCTATCGAATAGGCCCCATGCATGACCATCTACAATGCGTACGCGCAGAAACGGGCATAAACCGAAAATTATCAGTGAGAGGGTATTAGCCGTTTTTCGTTTTGTATCGTTGTGGTATGTCTTTTAAAAGTAAACTGGACAGAGTGCACTGTTCATTAAAATATACTCATGTAAAATCCGGACGTTTTTGCAGTGGTAGTATAAATAAACAACAGTAATGTAAATAATTTGATACGCAAATGTAATAAACTCCAAGTGAAGTGAGCAGGAATTTTTATTCTTGCCATGTTTGGAAATGAAGAACGCGAAAACTTGGGCTCCATTTATATAATTTGCATTTTTTTTAAATGAAAATCTGGGGCGCCCCCTATTATACCGAAATGCCCTGCGCCCATAGGCAATGCCTACCCTGCCTACCCTATTGCTACACCACTGTTTATATGCACTTCTGTGTCCTGTAGGCTCGGTTCAGACGTGCAGAAAAGTCTGTTGCGGGCCCGCAACAGACTCGCAGCAGACTCGTGCGGGCGTCTCAGCCCAACCACTTTACATAGACATGGAAAAAGCTCATTTTATTACCAGCTGCAGTTGAATGAAGATGGAAATTGAAAGAAGAAAACGTGCTGTTTTTGTATACTTAGCCAGTAAAATCCTAAGGAAGAAACAGAGACGATATTGGGTTCATCCGTATGTTAAGCTCACGACCGCTTAAAAGTGAATTTTCTTCCATGTTTATTGATTTGCGCAATGACGAAGAAAAGTTCTTTAATTATTTTCGCATGAGCATCACTTCATTTGATGAACTCTTATCGAAAATAAGTGATAAAATTAAAGCAGAAGATACTTTCATGAGACTTGCGATACCACCAATTGAAATGTTGGCTGTTACATTAATGAGTTGAATTTGAATTTAACGTCCCGTTCAGCAGCGAGGCAATATGAGACGTGGACCTACTGATTAACGTGGAATCCGAATCACATGAGCTCCCGACGGGAATCGAACCCGCGCCTCCCCCGCCAAAGGCGCGTAAGCTAACCGCTTAGCCACGGAGGAGCTCTGGCTGTTACATTAAGGTAAGTTAATTATGTTAACTAATTATCGTTTGTAAAAGCACAGCAAGTTAAACATTCGAAGACCTATTCATAGACATTTTCAGATGTTATTAGCGGCCACTGGCGTAGTTTAACAATTGCGTGACTAATTTCGATTTTTGACACAGTTGGTGTCTTTAAATTAAAAATGAGACATTTATTTGAGACTTCCCGAATATCCCACTCAAAAGGGGGCGTTTCAATAATAGTAAAATTTCCCTTTATTTATTCACAAATTACCGAATGTGAGGATTCGCTTCAGTTAGAGATGTAAAATCCGGCATGCAAACTCATAATAAAAATAATGGAGCACAGGTTTCAGCGTCTTTGAAAATTTTCTCTTGAATGGCAGATGGGGGATTTCTATAGTAGTGGGGTCCGGTGGCTCAGTGATAGAGTGTTCACCTCTGGTTCGATACCAGCTTGCGTCAAGTGGGGTGCGTGAGTTTTCTCGGGGTCCTCCCGTTTCCTCCCACTTGATTCATTCCACCATTTCATTCATTTATCATAATTATCATGATTTCCTTTTGCCTACCCGGTATATGCGTGCGACGTAAAACTTAAGGATTTCATTTCATTCCTATAGTAGTGACATTTCCCGTTATATATTGAGAAAGTGTTCAATATGAGGACTAGCTTAGATTGGAGATGTGAAGTTCTTAATGTAAACTCTTAAATAAAAATAATGGATTTAGTGTTTCCGAATAATCCATTTCTAAGGTGAGAAAAAGGAAACATTTTTATAATTGTGACATTTAACGATAGAAGGTTTTGAGGAAATTCCCAATACGTGTAGCACACCACAAGGAGGCAATGCAGCAAACGGAAGCAGAAACAGATGGGCTGATTATTTTGTAAGCGACATAGGTAGAGTTCCATGGCAAGCTAATTTTGTTTAAATTGTTCTTTATGTAAGAAAACATTCAGTTGTTATCTCTAGAATAGCAACGACGTGGACAATATTACCAATTGTGTAATGGAAAAGGAAAAGGCTGAAAGTGCCACAAAGTAAAATTTCCAGTATTCAATAAAAAACTTCCTGAAACTGTACTTTATCCTTTACGGTGCTGCTCCTTGCGACTGCTCTAGAAACTAGTAGGAATTTTTCTGGCACTTTGGACCTTCTCTAGGCTATTGGCGATGTCGTTTACAACACATTCCATGCAAAAACCCGATTTTTTTATTTTTTGGCACTTTCAGCCTTTTCCATTTCCCCTACACAATTGTACGAGAAACAAAAATATTTCTGTTACATCTCGAGCATGCTTTTTATTTTTTAACCACATGAGTACCCTCATGTTCAACAACTTTCGTATTAACTCTCTCTCTCTGTCTCTCTCTCTCTCTCTCTCTCTCTCTCTCTCTCTCTCTCTCTCTATATATATATATATATATATATATATATATATATATATATATATAATTTAGTACATTAACAAATAAAGACAACAATTGTCAGCCGAAAAACGATGTTTTTTTCTTTCTTTTCTGTTCTGCTATTATGTTGATGGTTGTTTTGGACTTCAGCGTCCCTTTTGAGCACAGAGGCTATATAATACGTGACCTCGACCTAAAGTATAATGCAACGTACGTTATAAACAGTCGGTTCATTCCGGAGTGAGTGACAAGAAATCTCATCAAAGAAACTTCATTAACAATAAAGGCTTGTTCTCCAAGCGTATTTGTTGTCTATTGTTATCACAAAAAAGTAGTCATAGCCTCGCTGCTGGAAAGGGACGCTAAACGAAAATCAAATTCAAATACTACATGAATATTAGATTTTAACATTGAAAAGTAATAATAATACATACCAATGCTGTTTTTTCTTCTGTTTTTTCATTAAATTTCTCACATAAGGTTTCATACACCTTATTTCATGCATCCCGTTTTTTTTTTTTTTTTTTTTAAATTTCTATTTCTATACATTTCGCACTTTAAATTCCATATCTCGTTATATTTTTGTATTTCGTTAATGAATAGTTCTTCATTCAAATCTTCGCTTTCCATTTCTGCGGGCGCGGGAAAGTCTGCACGTGTGGCTTGACTCATTGCCAGCAATGGTTTTCCGGCCCGCTACACCTGTGCGGACTCGCTGCAAGTCAGCAGTCCCCGCAACTCAATTTTTGTCCGCAGCAGAGTCGTGCGGGAGTCTGCACGTGTGGCGTGAATGATAAGAACCAATGTATTTCCGACTCGCGCGGGTCCGCAACAGACTTTTCTGAACGTCTGAACCGAGACGTATTCGAACTTTGGACCCCTTTATATTCGGCCCTGTTTACGGTCTGACGCTAAAAACTTGTTTTTGTCGGTTTCTTTGGGCGCTGTGGAGTGCAGGGAAAGAAAAGAGAAATCTCCGTATTGAACTCATATGTAAATCTCTCTCTTACTACCCCTTTACTTACAGGAATGTTGTATCATCCAAATCTAAAGAAAATCTAATGGTATGCCAAATAAAATAATAGAAATTACTGAAATTTAGATAAAAGTCGGTAGAGCTAAGCCGACTTTTATCTAATCTTTTATATAATTTCTATAATGCCATTCCTGTAAGTGTGAGTTCCTTATTTAAAGTCCTGTAGCCCCTTTCGGACTTTATTTGATATGTGGTCTTACGCATGAATTATCTGCCACCTTGGTTTATCAAAGAATAGGTATGTGATTACCTTACTAGTTTCGAACATCTGATATTAAAGAACATGGAATCCAGCAAGCCTGCAAGAAACAAACAAATATTCTGGTACTTATCATACCAGCCGAAATTCTGTTAGGGAAGGTGGTAACTCCAAACACAACACTTAATCACTTAAACCAAAGCACTTAATTTATATCGATGTACTATATGTTCACAGTTGAAAAAAAAAAACTATCTTATGATTTTTTTTTTAAATCACTAGTTCATAATTAATAACATATATTTGTATCCACTGCACAGTTCATCTTCTTTAATTCCCCCAGGTAGGTATGTCCGTTACTTCACAGCGTTAATCCCAATTTTAGTGTCTCTTCTTTCTTGTTGATAATTTTCTTTTAGAACGGTTTCCGTAGCGTCCTAACGTAGATTAAGTCCTTGGTGCCTGATTATAACTTTAAGGCCACTACTTTTTAACCACTTCAAACTTATATATATATATATATATATATATATATATATATATATATATATATATATATATATATATATATATATATATATATTAGTGGTTTGTTGCTGCATACGCAAGATGCGTAAATTTGTTTCCAGTATTGTCAGATTGGATCTCAAAATGCATATAGTCTAGAACATTAAAACAGTTCGTTTAAGTTATTTTGACCACCAATGATGCAACTTACCGCACTTAATTAAACTCAACTTGAATATAGATATATTCACCTATCTTCAATTGCAACTAACTCTGTTGAATATCGTGGCACCAGCAGCCACTGCACAGACCCGATCTAACCACTAACTGCCATGTTCTCCAGATTTTTGGTTTTGTAAAAGGGGTTTGACGCACAAGAGTCGTGTCTCGCATCAAAGCTACTGGCTTTTCAATAGAGATAACCTTTTCTATTGTCTATCTACCTGCTAATGGAACTTTGGAAGAAAGTATGCCGATTTTTATTTACATTGCCTTTATACTCAAATAATTCACTTCTTATAGATTATCACCTCGTTTCGAATCAAGCACTAAAATCTGCATGCTTTGGCCTTTCATTAGATACCAAGAATGTTATAGTCCCCTTTTGATATAATCTTAAAATTTTGCATTTAAAACAGGCCGGTTAATATGTTTTTCACCACTTGACATTTTCTTTTCTTGTTTGCTTAGTCACTGGTGCCCTCTAGCGGAAAGAATTCACAATGTCGCTGACAACCATAATACTTCGGAGTTTTCTGCTTCCGGGTGACAATTTTACAAATTATTAATTATAGAATGAAATTAAACATACATCTACTTTACTTACAAGTATATACATAACTTTGCTACCATATATATATGTGGTATGGAGTTGTCATCCTCTATTAACTTTATTTGAATCAATTTCTTAGGGTAAGGATTCCCAGTCTCCGTCTGTCCCCAGCAGAAAGCCGAAACTTCACCCTCCAATACCAGACAGTACTTTTTTTTTTTACGGCTGAAAGAAAGTTTTATGATACGATATACGGAAGGACGGAGAAGGTAAAACAAACAATAAGGGTGCGCGTAGCTTTCCAAGACATAATTGACTCTTAAACAAACTAATTCTTACATATTTTAATTATTATTATTATTATTTGATATTACAAACTGCTTCATCTGGTAAACCTGGAACGAATTCACAGCCTGTTTTGATAGATTCGCTACGCCAGCTAGAATTCTTGTGAAATCGGTGGTTATCCTTTGATTTTCACACATCTTTGTCCTTCTGTTTTTATATCTATTTGTTAAATTTTGACAATAGACAAATATCCGTCTTTCTGTCGCCTGTACGGTAGTGTTACAACTCAGGGTGTTTTATGATTTTTTAGTTATATATAGTATTCTTATAGCTGCTTAACAGAAATAAAACAGTAATGTTTAGTTTCAACTCACAATATAGTTGGCAAGGCTGACCAAGCATAGGTGACTGACCTTTTGGAGCTTAGTTGTCTTCTACAAGTTTGCCTAAAAAAAATCTCCAACTCACTAGTCTATCTTTCTATATACGAAATCCAATATCTATAGTTACATTCTCGATATAAACTTGAATATTACCAATACTTAGGAAATAAAAGTAGATACGATTCTAAGTTAATTAATAATATAAATAATATATGAAGATAAAGGAAACCATTTCCATTTTGATATGCAAATTAATGAAAACGTTTAAATATACTACCATATAAAATTTATTAATAAAAATAATAGATTGTGTTCTACAGTTCTACAGTGCTGCATCCCTTAATAGCAAGCATTTTCAGAAATCGAGTTGTTAAAAAATGAATGGTCTCTTGTGAGTATTGTTAGGCGAAATTTGTTCAAGTTTGTAATAAACTACAGATTTTCAAGTGTAACATTTAAACTGTATCTTCAAAAGAGAGAAGTTCATATATTTCGCATTCACAAATTTTCATATTCAGTGGAGCAGGCAAGTTCACAGTATTTATTCGCATTCATATTGTATTTTTTTATTTTCGTCCTTTTTCCATACAGTTTGCACCGTATTACAGTGCATCTGAAGCGGACACGTCATTTATAGATAAATACAAAAGTAAAATAAACAAGAATAATATAAATTCTAAAGATTAGGCCATTGGCTCCCAACTGATGTGTCGCGACGCGCTGGTATGTCATGTAATTGCATAGGCTGTCACGAAATTTTAAAATTTTAAAAACATGAAGCATTTGGTAATTAGTTAAAATCAATTTTGAAACAGACTGTATCAGTCAATACTTACAATAGTAGCAACAATATTCAGTACTACATTGAGTCACTATTTTATAGAAATTTAAAGTCTTATACTAACATAATATATTATTATTATTATTATTAAAAAATCAAAGAACTGTGTCATGATGTCGTTGGCGTTCAGCAAAATGTGTCGTTGATCAAAAAGGTTGAGTACCACTTGATTAGGCTAATAATTATTTAGTTCCACTCGATGAGCAGCCTTAGGTAACATCTTAATTTTCATTTTGTTATTAATATGAATAAAAGCCAAATAATATTGGGTGCCGGTATACAAGGGGCATCCAATAAGTTGTCTACCTAAACAGGAAGGGAGAGGCGGAGCAGAATGAAGCCTGATACGTACGCCAAGGCCACTGTGGGTAACCCCGCTACTCAATTTGAGTGCAATTTGAGGTCAGTCGGAGCAAAACAATGGCCGTGAGCAGAGTGTTTATGTTACGCCGCAAACAATGGATTTGCAGAAATTGCAGCAGCGCTCGATCATCAAGGTTCTCACTAAAGAAGGAAAGGGACCAAAGGAGATCCACGAGCGACTGGTGAAAGTGGACTGGGATGCAGCACCTTCAGAATTCCATGTCAAATACTGGTCAAAGCAATTCAAGTGGGAATTGAGGATAACCCCCGTTCCGGGAGACCTGTGGATACAGTCACCACGGAAATGTGCTGCAAAGTTGAGGACATTGTCCTCCAGGATCGCCATATGAAGGTCGCCGAGATTGCAGCAGCATGTGGTATATCCAAAGGATCCATTCTGATGATTCTGAATGACCGTTTGGACATACCAAAAGTCTGTGCTCATTGGGTCCCCAGAATGCTTACGCCGCCAGAATGGGGAAAGAACAGTGCCGGATACAGCTGATCCAAGACTTGTTGGACTTCTTTGAGGAGGACCAGGACAAAATAATTCCTGGCTGTGTTTTCGAAGTGTTGAATCCTCCTCCCTACAGTCCGGACATGACCCCAGATGACTATTTCTACTTTCGAGACTTGAAGAAACACCTGCGGGGCCAACGTTTTTCGTTGGACAAGGAGGTTCAACAGGCTGTTTCCCAGTGGTTTGTAGGCCACGGCAAAGACTACTTTTTTCTCTAGGATTCCTTCGATATCAACAAAGTGGCGACGGTGCATAGACCTCTATGGGGACTACTTCAAAAACAGTGATTACCAGGTAAGCCTATCTGCATTCCTTCCTGTCTTGGTAGATAACCTATTAGCGCTTCTCGTGAGTTTAAATTACCTGATTATGTCAGTAATTACATGTATACACAAATTTATTAAAGGTGAAAAGGGAAGAAATATTCATTCACCACTTAAAGATGTTTCCATTCAATAATTATTACATCTGCAGCAAACAATAATCTATCTTAGAGATAATCCTGGTATATCAAGTACTTGTTTAAAATTTTGCAAATCAATTGTGTTTTCGCTAATCCCTTCTGTATATTTTCATTGTAATTACAGTTACAAGATCAGTATCCTCTGCTAAATGGAATTAGAGTAGCATCAGTGCAGAATTTTCGAAATGAAGCGTGTGATATCGTAATTTTGTCTTTGGTGGTAAGTAACGAGAATGGAATTATTGGTGACGTAGGCAAAGAACAGTGGATTACAACTGCACTGTCAAGAGCTAATGGAGGTCTTTATATGATGGGAGATGCTAATATGTTAGCAGTTGAAAGTGATGGATGGCGAAAAATAATTAAATCATTGAGAACTCAGTCTAGAATAGGAAAATATCTGACATTGGAGTGTCAAGTACATCCTTCAGAAACAGTGAAAGTAGCAACAGCAGATGATTTTAAAGCATTTCCAGAAGGGAATTGCTTAAAATTATGTGATTTTGTTCTACCTTGTGGACATAAATGTAAGTCGGTTTGTCACATTGACAACCGGGAACACACAGATTATAAGTGTTTTGAAAATTGCGAACGAGTATTATGTCAGGTGGGTCATATATGTCCAAAAAAATGTTTCGAAGATTGTGGCGCATGCTCTGTCTTAATCTCAAAAACTCTTTCGTGTGGCCATACGAAGACATTGCGTTGCTCCGATAACCCTGAAGAAGTTGAATGTATAGTCACTGAGGTATTTCCTCATTGTCAGCACAAGATAAAGATGTTATGTAGATCAGACAGAAGTAAATGCTCAGCTCCCTGTGAATATCGTTTACCGTGTGGGCATACTTGCGAGAAAAAGTGCCATGTCTTGCAAGATCCGGATCATCTGAAATATAAATGCATGAAACCATGTACCCGCAGAAGAATAAAATGTTCACATGAATGTAGGAAATCTTGTTGGGAACAATGCGATCCGTGCTCAGTCATTGTAAAGAAAACTTTATCGTGTTCGCATACTTATAAAACAAAATGTAGTGATACTTCTGGCATAGTTTGTGACAAAATTTGTAACAGACAATTGACATGTGGTCATAAGTGCAAGGGGAAATGTGGTGATGATTGTAAGCTTTATAAATGCATGGAAACCGTCACGAAGTATAAACATTGTGGTCACAGTAGGTTTGCATTTTGCTCACAAGATCCAAATCAATCCGTTTGTAAAAGAAAGTGTGAAAAATTACTATCATGTGGACATAAATGCATAGCTTTATGCTACAATAAGTGTACAGAACCGTGCAGATCAGAAGTTGCAGCATGTGGACATACTGTTACAATATCATGCGAAGAAATTGCAGCAGCTAAAGGTAAGCTTTAAATTTTTGTATTAATCCATTTCCTGTTCCTGGGAAGATATATTCCCAGAAACATTGCTTGATAGGTGTGCTTCAATCAGCGGCGCCAACTTTCAAAAATTCATGTGGGTCATATTAGTGGTGGGAGGTGTTATATGTTTTCAGGGGAGTATGGATATTTTTTGATTGCTTTCCTTTTAGTTAAAATCTTTTATGAACACTATCTTAAAGGACTGTACTGTGATAAAGTAAAATATACCGGTATTATAAGGAATAAGTTTGGGGCTGCCCTAGCTCAGTTGATAACACGGGTGACTTAAACGCAAGAGAAACGGGTCCAAAGCCGGATCCAAGGTTAAGGATCAGTGATTGTAATAAATATTCTCAACACATGTAATCGTAACATTAAGTGTGTACTTTTAACAACTTACATGATGCTCAATGATTGTAAGAGGCAATGATATTATCAGCACGATACTAAAAGAAAATGCCAAATACATAGAAATTAAAATGAAAAATCTTAATAAAAGTAAATAATTTTAATGATATTATTGAAAGAACTGTGCAAGAATTTTGTCGTGAACATAAATTACAAAATGACTACTTTATGTACCAAATAATAGTAATAATCATGACATGTTAACATTCAATATAAAATAAAAGGGTTGGATTTTTAGTAATGGCAACAACGATATATCTTGAGAAGTATAGTGCTTACAAGGTTCGAAGTTTTACAGGCCCTCGATCTAATCACCAGCATTGTGAATCACGCGTTCCCAGCGATCTGGAAGCCGCTGGTTGCCGTTGACAGTGCCTAATCTCTGGATAGTGCGGATGTAGCGATCGGTCGCCCAGAGGAGATCATCAACTGTAAGGAAGCGTGTCCCACGAAGTGGATCCTTCATCTTCGGGAAGAAGTCGTAGTCGCGGAGATTTAAATCTGGAGAATACGAGGGGTGTTACAACACTTCCCAGCCCCAACGATGCTACAAATCAGTGACTACACCTGCTGAATTTGCCCTTGCATTGTCATCCAGAATGATGGGTGGATTCGTCAGGAAGTGGCGTCGTTTTCATCTTACAGCTGCTCGCAGATTGTTTTGCAAAAGTTGAGTAATACTCTGTACTATTGCTGTGTCCTTGGGGGCGGTATGGTTTATGATTACGCCATGCTAGTCGTATGCAATGATAAGCATAGCTTCACATTGGTAGAGGTATTCCTAAGTGTTGTTTTTCTCGGTGACCCAGGATGACGCCACTCGTTTGATTGCCGTTTCAGCTGGTTCATACGCTCTGGCCCAGGTCTCATCAATAGCAGTGATCCGCCGTAAGAAAGCCTCACCTTCACCTTGATACCGCTCCAAGTGTGTTCGAGCGGTATCATATCGCAACCACTTGTGTTGTTCAGTCGAATCATGTGGAACCCACCTTTAGGTGATTTTCCGCAATCCCAGGTTCTTCTTCAGAATTTTCAGCACAGTCGAATGCGCTAGTTCTGTATCGTTGACCAATTGACGAATCGTGGCGCTCCGATCCTAAAGCACTAACGCGTTCACGTTCTGAACATCTTCACTACAGGAGGATGGCCGGAGCGAGGCATGTCTGTAACATTTTGTCGTCCGTCATTAAAGGCTCTGACCCACCTTGCTACTGTACGGTATGGTAATGCACTTGCACCGCAAACAATTTGCAATACTTCGTAGCACTGTCTTGCATTCCTACCTCTACCACATTCCATGGTAGAAATAAGATAAGGTAAACCCACGCGCAGTCTCTCCGTTCGTGTGACGTCACCTTCAACACCAAATCACTGACCCTCCGAACAAGATACTATTGTCGCGCCCTGTCAGTTGACAGGTTGCTAGTTGTATTTCTATTAAAGATTTTCTACGTTTTCTTTGCTTTTAACATTTGGTTAATTTATTATACGCTATTGTGTATGACATTTTCTATCTATAAATATTGTATTTTGTACTGTACACCCCATCTGTATTTGTCACATTGATCTAAAAGCTTTAACAATACTCTCATGCGCTGTGTATGGCTGTAAAATGAACACAATAGAAAAGTTGGTGAAGAGAATGCCAAGTTCCATTCATTTCCAAAGCAATTGTAAGAATTTTACCAAATTAATAAAATTACTGTATACAGTAACACAACATATGTGTTATTTGCTACTACCACTTTAAATACTGCTTTTGGCATTAATTTGCTTAAGAACAAGTCCTGATTGACTGATTGATCAACGCCCAACAGGGCATTTAAAAAAAAAAAAGCATTTTTGGAAATCCAAAGCAGAAGGAGAGAAAGAGGAGTGGAAATTATTATCTTAAAATCTCTATACCTTGGAATCTTTGAATGTTAAAGACATGAAGTTTGGTATATGAACTTCTCATTTAAAACAATTATACTCATCTTTTAGCGTTTTGTGATATTTGGCCTAGACGAGAAAGAAAAGAAGTGAGAATGAGAAAGGGGTGGGAATTACAATTATTATAATAAGATGTCCATATCTCGGAATCTCTTAAGCTTAGTGACGTGAAATTCGATATTTGGACTTCTCCTTTTAAATAATTAGATATGTATATAAGCGTTTTTTGATATTTGCCCTAGAACGGAAGAAACCAGGGCGGTTATAATTGGACAGCCAAATCTCGAAATCCCTTAACGTTATAGGCATGAAAATTGGTGTTTAGGTTTTTAATTTAAAATAATTAAATTTAAAACATTTAAAGATATGTTTCTGCGTTTCTTAATGTTTCCCTAGAAAAAAAGAAAAAGGGGTTGTAATTAGTAAAATAAAATGTCCATTTCCCGAAATCCCTCTAGAGTATAAACATCTTAATTAATTATGTATGTCAGCGTGTTTTGATATTACCGTTAAAAAAAAAAAAAAAAAAGACGGGAAGAAAATAGTTACGAGTTGCAGTTGAAACGATTAGAAGGTAAGAGTAGTAGGTAACAAATTGTACAATCCGGGAAAATTGACTTTCATAACTATGTCCGTTAACATACACCCTTCATCGTTTCCAAATCTCTTCACTGGGATGAGGACTCACTAAATGATGTGTTACGTGGCATGACTAGCATATAACACGTGCATGAACCACCAGAGTTCAACGTTTCGAAAAATGTAACACCTTCATCCTAAGCGCTTCAATTGTTATAATAAGATAACCATTTTTCAAAATCCCTGAAGATTAGAGTTCTTAGGGATATGAGAAGTGAGAGGCCGTGGGAAAAGCAAATGGAGGGATCTGGGGGCGAAGTCTCCGGCTAACCGAAGCCTAGTTATTCAATAAAAAATATGAATGAGCTAGACTTTATTTTTCTACATGCCGGTTTCTGTGTATTTGTTTGTGAAGCTCCAAGTCAATCACGTAAATTTAATGCATATGTGCTTATTTTCTAATATTTAGCAGTGGTTTATGAGAGAGTATTTTGGAATCTAAATGTATATTTAAATCATACGTTTTTTCATCATTTATGTTAACTTTATTTGCTTTATCAGGATAATAGAAGATAATTTATTCTAATATTTTCATAGCTTTGGCTTTTGTTATGCAATAATTTCAATCTTAAGCAACTCCATTTAATATGTTACACGTTTCATCTTTTCTAATAATCCTATTATTTCTAAAATTATTCGTTTAGATCAAGCAGGGAAAAAGAAAGAAGTATTGTTCCTTTCGTTTTGATGAAGAATCAAAGTACAACAATATGCAGAAAAAAATTGCTCTTGACAAGGAAATTAAGTCAAGATAATTTTAAATACTTTTTTCCTTATATCAGAGGCATGTGTTTAAGCAACGACCATCCGGATTCTCTAGGATTTAAGTACAGACTAAGAGGATATATAATAAGAAATCATTCTAGCAGAAAATGAAAATGAAGATCAAACAGGTTCATTAAATAAGCATGACCTTGAAGAACAGTCTTGAATTTATAGCTGGGCGAGTAGGTTTCAAATTTAAAATCAAATATTCACAGCTCCCTGTCGAAGAACCTGCTGCAATACAACAGGACAACATTAATCTCAAAAAGAGGACTGACATTTCTATCAAAGGAACGTCTGGACACAATCAAAGTAGCTAACAAAAATTTCGTGAATATCTCCAAAAAGAATGAAAATTTATCTGGAAAGAAAAGGGGCATCATTAGAAAATTTACAGGTATCATGAAAAATGAATTTGATCATAAGTGTGAAACGAAAGTTTCAACATATTTTATCCGGCTTAAAACATACATAATAATAATAAATGAACTAAACAAGCAACTGAAAAGTTCTTCCCGCAAAAGAATATTTTACAAGAAAATAATGAGTGGTGAAGTGAGAGAATTAGGAGGTCAGTAAAAAAAATGCTGATTGGTAAATGCAAATGGATTAGGCCTATTGGGAATACCACTTAAGAAAAAAAACGACGGATAATACTTCTAAGGTTGTGGGCAAAACTTGTCCCTATATACATAGATGAAAGTTTGATTCTTTTGGATGTAATAAGAGTATATTGAAATACTTAATTTACCCTACTTTTCTTCTTATGTGCATTTTTTAAAAAATAAAATATATTCCCATGAGGGAATAAAATTCCAGTAATATAATAGGCATCTAAATCAGGAATAGCTAATAGACACCTTGAAGTCAGGAGAAAACATTAATTTCACATTGAGATTCCAAAGAGGATATACGGGAGCAAGCAGACGACAGCGCGACTCCTTTCCCGAGCATTAGTGCTCTCAACGGGTCGGGTCGGGTCGGGTTGAAGACCGACCCGACCCGACCCGTAACCCGAACTGTGATCCGATCTGATTGACCTGACCCGATAACCCGACCCGAGCTGACCCGGTTGACCCGACCCGACAACCCAACCCGAATAACCCGACCCGAGTAGCCTGACCCGACAACCCGACCCGAACTGACCCGACAACCCGACCCGATCCGAGTCGGGTCGGGACGGGTCACGAGTCGGGTCGGGTCAACCCGACCCGTTTGAGAGCACTATGGTCACGACACTGGGTGAACGCCAAAATGCACTCACATTGGGAAACTAGTTTTAAAAGCATAATTTTAGAAAATAAAGCATAATGCATAATTTAAAATATATAGCACAATTCTTGGAAAATTCTCTTTAACTGAAAGTTTAACATACTGTGTTAATATTTTTTAAAGACAATATTTACAATGCAAAATCATTGAGAACATAACAATGCAACAATGAAAAGCTTATTTTCATTTCTGTAAACTTTTCGGTGTAATCCTTTGATGTGGAGAAAAGAAAGTAAAAGAAGAAATTTTTCCGCCAACAATGAATAGTATGCAAGAACTCCATACTATATTGTTACAGTGACGACGCCAGCTTTAAGTTCTTAGGGGGGCAAAGGAGGGGCAGATACATTTTCGGGGGGCGGCTATTTGCCATACCAAAAATGACATATTTATTACCTTTGACTTATTTTACATTACATTGTGTATTTCGTTGCTGTTTTTATGTTAGATCTATATGATTATAAATTAAACTTATTTCAAATAAAATTTGTAACTAACAAATAAGTAACGTCTGCACATGAAATATTTTTCAATGAAACTTTTGAAGCCTAAACATAAATTGAATTACTTTCGCGTATGCTACAAGTAACACATTCGTCTATATGCTACGTATCTCTCTCTCTCTCTCTCTCTCTCTATATATATATATATATATATATATATATATATATATATATATATATATATATATATAGAGAGAGAGAGAGAGAGAGAGAGAGAGCCAGAGAGAGAAAATTTACAAGGAGCTGCTGAAAATGTCGTAGTCCAATCCAGAAGGAGTGTAGGTACTAGGTAGAAAAATGAAACCGTAGTTTAGAAAAACATATCTCTGTATGTACAAGTATAAATTTTCATATTAATAATGAAATTCTTATTGTTTCTCAGGCCTCTGAAGTGATTATGTGTGCCCAAACAGATAATTTCACGAACATCCAGATCCTTACTGTTATAACATTTTTGTTCCACCAAGGAAAGTCACCGAAGTAAATTAATTAGGAAATCAGTGAAACACCACGGGACTCTCCTCCGTTATATATAGTGGTGAAGAAGTAAGTGGCTTAGTATAAACGTAGCAATTTCTCAACAAATTATGCTTTACATCCAGGATGATTAAAGGCAATGACTCTTCCTGGAATCATGGATGCAATTTGTGACATTATTCTTGAAAATTGCAGCATTTCAGCCAGTGGTGGATATAGCCCGGGGCCGCAGGGCCTAGGCCACCCCAGTTTTTGTGTGACAAAAATAATTTAAGCTATTTAAATTTATTATAGTCTGAGGTCTGCACCCCGCTTTCTCAGTTTTTACCTTCTCAGCAAAACTTGTGTCAGGAATTCTGGGCATTTCTTTGGAACTCGTCGGTAGCATAATTCAGAATGGCTTGGGTATGCGCAAGTTCTCGGCATAATGGGTTCCCAAAATATATGTCAGGAGAATAAAAGGGTAACGGCATTAAGAGAAGTATTCTTCCAATTTGACCGTAATGCTGATCAATTTCGCTGACGAATAGTAACCATAGATGAAATATGGTTGTACCACTATGATCCTGAATCGGAACAACAGTCAATGGAGTAGTAGCACTCATTTCTCCATCGCCCCAAGAAGTTCAAGACACAGAAGTAGGTTGAGAAACTGTTTGGAACATTCTTCTGGTATAAGTATGGAGTGGTAGACTACCTCCTCAATGGTCAGATATTTAATCCAGAATCTCTACATTACTTACAAAACTGAAAGAAAAATTCAAAGTTCAACGCTGCGGAAAATGAAAAGAAAGGAATTCTGTTCCTTCAGGAGAATACACCTGTCCATCAAGCCCCTGCGAACATAACTGACATGGCATAATCTAGGATTTCAATGTCTAGATCATCATTCTTATTCCGCAGATTTAGCTCCGTCTAACTATTACGTGTACTTATTTCCCAAACTTAAATAACACTTGAAAGACGCCATTTTAGATCTGATAGGGGTAGTGCTACGAACAGTGGTGCGAGGAAATCTAGATTTTTTTAACTTTTCTGCAAAAGCTGGAGCACTGTACAAGGTAGTATATTGACTCTCGGGGGAAGAGAAGAAGAAGTAAAACTTCACCAATCCACGTGCACTCCTTCTGGGTTGGGCTACGAATTTTTCAGCAGTTCCTAGTCAATATGGTAGACGTCACGTCAGTACTTTAAAACAAAATAAGTAAAGGAGCACTAGTATAAACCAATTACTAACTAAAGATCAGCACTCTGACAATACATTTTATTGGGAATCAATTTCATTCCATAATTTTATTATTATCATTTGCAGGAAGGGAAAACACAACTCTTTTTATCTCCTTCAAAAAATTAAGCCCTGGTAGTTGCAAACTAAGCTGTTATAAGCACATCCTCTGAATATTGGAAGCCGAGAATAATGTTTCAGAAAAAAGAAGTTTTAAATAAAACAAAATATGAAACTGAAAACTTCAAACCTGGACTAATACAAACAAGTTACGTAACTGCATTAATTGCATTAATGAATCCTAGTTGTTTGAGGTACTAAATTCTTATATTTTCACTGTTTTCCAAAGAGTAAAATCATGAACAATAAAGATGGAAACATTCACCTTGAATACACACACACACACACACACATATATATATATATATATATATATATATATATATATATATATTGGAGATGTCCCCCTCAAAATCCTCTTGGGCCCTTCATTGCCCCCCCTGAAAAAAACTCTAGCTACGCTACTGGACACAATGCACCAGAGATGAATTCTCTACCACTGAGCCACCGCGGCCCTGCTTGGGCTTGGTCGTCCATATCCAATTTCTCTTTTGGCGTTGTTTAAACAACTTCTAGTTTTGTTCTAAATCCAGACTCCATATTGGCGTAGATATTAATATTACAGTCGATTGGTAAAATCAATCTTCCACATTTAAAAATTAAAGTACACACAAGTAGAAAAATAAGCATTTATCATAAAACCACTAGCTGCAAGTGTTCAAAATAGATTTATGGTTTCTATAAAATCAATTGAAAATTGCTATTTTTAATTAGGCAGCTAGTGAAAAACAGCAGCTTTCGACTCCAGCCGAGTTTAAACTCAACCTAAACTCAGTTGACCAAAGTGAACTGACCCGACTGACCCGACCCGATAACCCGACCCGAGTGACCTGACCCGATAACCCGACCCGAGTTGACCCGATTAACCCGACCCGACAACCCGACCCGACCCGAGCTTACCTGACTGACCCGACCCGATTAGCCTGACCCGACAACCCGACCCGAGTTGACCTGACCCGACCCGAGTTGACCTGACCCGACCCGACCCGTTTGAGAGCACTACCGAGCGTGTGTCGAAGGTGACGTCATTGCGCGAGTAGGACGCAAACGTGTTCGCCGATGGATTAATCTTGTCTTATTTCTACCATGGTGCATTCAATTTTCAACCAGCTCCTCTGATCTTGCTTCGTGAACATAACTTATTCCGCGAGCACTCACGCAGCGTGACTGTAGTCCACGAGCACTCACTCAGAACTGCTTTCTAAATGCTGGCGCATCTAACCTACCGCTGGTATGAATTATAATGGATTGCTTTGTTCCCGAGTATATGTATAGCAGTGTTGCCATTACTAAAAATCCAACCCTTGTACATTCCTTCCTACGTCATTTGCACGTATGAATTTATTTGCAATTTTGTTAATGTCAATACTTTTTAGTCATTTCGTCATGAACATGCAAAATTGCCCCGAACGTTTTGAATCATATAACCTAGTAAGTGCTGAAAATTACTGCTCAGAGGTACAAGAAGTCAGTGGTGCCCCCCCTTATGTCCATGACGCACCCCCCAATTGTCTATCCGTAGGTGTTCTTCCATGAAAAAAAATCTTTCGATTAATTTTTACGTCCCGTCAAACATATATAGATTTTGAACCCCCCTCCCAAATATTTCAATGACGCAGCTTGCGTCATAGCCCCCCTTTGTGGGCACCCCTGAAGAAGTAACAGGTAGAGGAGAAGGTCTAAATACGGGCTGTGGTCTAAATATGGGCTAGGTGACGTTCTAGACTTCTGTATGCTTGTCTAGTACTAAAACCTAGTGACAAATGTGTGAAAGCATTATTCAAGGACGAAGGTGGTAGCGTGATTCAGTTGGCGATGAACAGTTGGGTCTCGTTGATCAACTTGTGTATTTTGCCAGTGTGCAATCGTTTGAAAGTTTTATCAAGTATGTGTTTTGTATTATTTTTGACCATAAGAAAACCCAGTTTGAAAAATTGTAACAGGTAAGTTGTATTACGCAGGAATAGCACTTGTAGTTAGTAGAAAATGAAAGGTAAATAATATTGTGTATGAGTACTGTTACGTGACAAAGCAAAATCTATGAATGGTCTAAATATAGGCTACCTTGCTAGGTCTATATATAAGCTAGTAGCCCTGATTTGGACCATCATTGTAAAATTCTCAAAGTATGTATTTTGTTTCAGCATGCCAAGATCGAAACCCAAGTACATTCCAAAAGGCAAGAGAAAGATGTGGAAGCAAGATGTGGACATGGCGAGTGCTATTTGCACCGTAAGAAACAAGAACGCATGGGGACGCTGAAAGCAGCAAAGATTTTTAATGTGCCACTTAAAACTCTGCAAACGTTAAGGAAGAAACAATCTAACTCCCATTGAAGCAGCAACGACAAAACTTGGAAGAAAACCTATATTAGAGGACGAGCTTGAAAAGCAATTGGTAGAATATCTACTCTTCATGGAGCAAAATTTCTTTGGATACACCAGAAGCGACTTGCAACGTATGACGAATCAACTAGCGGTCTTCAACATCCATTTATGGACACAGAGGCTGGAAGATCATGGTTTGATCTTTTCCTTCGTCGGCACAAAAATGTTATTGCGCTTCGTAAACCATGTGGAACGTCTTTTGCTCGCGCTTTTGGTTTCAACAAGGAAAATATTCAGCAGTTTTTTCGTCTGCTCGAAGATGCTTATGATGAATGTTCAAGGCAAATTCCCGTCTCTAATTGGAAGGAAAGGTAAAAAGCAAATAGCAGCTCTAACTTCTACAGAGAAAGGTGCAACAATCACAATTATTGCGCATATATGAACGCCGCTGTACAATTTGTGCCTCCCATGGTAATATTTCCGCGAACGAACATGAGTAGTCAGTTAATGAAAGGAAGTCCTTCAGGATCCGTTGGCGTAGCGCATCCAAGTGGATAGCCTGATGACGAAGATGCAAATTGTATATTCTGCGATAGGAAATTCTCTGAAGAACACAAGGGGAGCCTTGGGTTAGATGTATCATGTGTTCAGTGTGGGCACATAACGAATGTGCTGGTGCGTAAAAAGGAAGACTATCTGTGACTTTTGTAAATAGACAGTCATCACCTCTACATTATTCTTTCACCTTATTTTGTACCATCAGTCAGTTTTCTTAGTATCTTTGTAGCAAATTTCGAAGGTAGCCCATATTTAGACCATACTTTCAAAACTTAACATTATGGCCTCTCTCAGAAAACTGTATGTATTATTGTTAGTCTTGGAATTTTCAACTATATTTGTAACTCTGTTATGAAGTTAACATCTCTCAACATATTTGGACTTGTTATTTCGTACATACCTTAAAATATTTTATTGGTATTCGAAAAATAAAAATGGTAGCCCGTATTTAGACCTTCTCCTCTATAGTTAAAATCATCCGCACAAACTTTATAAATTCTGTGAACATTTCACACATGGGAGCAGTGTTGGGTAAGTTACTTGTAAAAATGTAACGCGTTACAAGTTACTTTACTTTCTCTTAAAATGTAACGCGTTAGTAACGTGTTACTTTTAGGTCCGAAACTTTAAATGTGTGAAAAAAAAATAACTTCAATTTACCGTACTACTATTACTACCGCTATTATTATTATTATTATTATTATTATTATTATTATTATTATTATTATTATTATTATTATTATTATTATTATTATTATTATTATTATTGCACGTTCTGAATCGCTTTATGTAAATGCAAAGACAAATTTTTACTTAATATATGAACATTTTCATATAATGTAACATTGATAAAATGCCATACTGCGTTACTCGTAGGGATGGACACGAGCGAGTTTTCTTTGAAACTAGGAGTCAAGGAGTCAAGGACATTGTTAACGAGCTTCTGATTTGGGTTGAGGGTCTAGGTTCAGCATTCGGGCTCGAGCCAAACACTGTTAAAATGTATAGGGCACTGGCCAAATATCTTCAAAACTGCTCGGCCCGGGTTTAGAATTGTCAACGACTCGAGCAGCTCGTTCACAGCTCATTCACTATCGACCCGAACCGAGAAGTGAGCCGAGCCAACAGTTCACCCAACCGACTCGGCTACAGCCCTCGGCTCAGTTGAGCCGAACCGAGCAAATGGCTCATCCCTACCAAGCCAGCTCGAGCCGATGTTTCACCCCAATCGAGCCGGCTCGAGCCATCTTCTCAGTTGAGCCGAGCCGACCTGAGCTTGTTATAAAAAAAAATCTCTCGTGGTCTCGCTATCAAGACGAGATGAGATGCGAGCAGTGTCCCCTCTCGTGAGCAACACTAAAAGTATTCCATATTACTGTTCAGCTTACATTTCTCATGGCTTTCGCTTTCCAGTGGAATCAGGCCATGATTTGAAGACGAGTTAAAACGAACGAGCCATTTATCAAACTCGACTGCACTTGAAACTCGACGCGAAAAACTAAAAATGGTTGCTTATTATTAGTCTGCTAAACTAATTATATAATAATAATAATGTTGTTATGTAAAGTTAAAAATACAGAATATAGAGAAACATTACACTACAACTAATAAAATGAGAACACATGAACTGGATCAAAACTTGCCAGTAACTCTAAAATCGATACATGCTTTTTAAAGCTAGTTTCAAACTCTATAATCAACGGGACTCTAGGATAAGCAAACTGATCTGAAAGAACTCCAATATATATCTACAACGATACTTGTATTTCAACCTTTATTTGTATTTGTGGGCAGAATATACTTTTAAATTATGCACAAGCTATTCAAGAAAAGGAAGAAGTATATTAAAAAAGGATATGTAGATGTAATTTCTTTGCAGTTGATATACATTGCTGTTTTGTTATAATTAGATTCGTTGTCATACCAACGAAGAATAAATAAGATATAACCGAGGATCCATCTCCTGTAATCTATATGTACAACTTTTAGGGAGTGAATTTATTTTATTTGTGATGTGCCATAATAAAAGGTAATATTTAAACTGCAATGTGTAAAATGTTTATGGTGGTTTTCGTAGCCTTGCTTGTATAAAACTAAAAACTGAGGACTTTGAGTAACGACGTTCTATATATATATATATATATATATATATATATATATATATATATATATATATATATTGGTTGTATAACTTTACTGTATCTTGTTGAATAAGTGTCGTTATATAACTTGGTGGTCCTCGCCGCAGGATTATATTTTATGGACCTTATAAGTTTCGTGGTTTGCTGCCAGGACGTTAGATGTGTATGAAGTTTATTAGACAATCTCCTAAATAATAAACTCCAGGTGTGCAGATTGATTTTAAGGCTACCAGTGATTTAATTAAAAGAAATATCAAAACGGAGTATACTTTGTTAAGGAGTGGCACAAAATTTTCAGAAATATCAAAATGAGTCTTTCTGATATTGGAAATACACCTGAATCACATGGCATCTATGAGTAACGAAGTTCTATACAGATATACATTGGTGGTTCATCGTATAACTTTATTTTGAATAAGTGCCCTTATAGATCTGAGGCAGTAGTGTATATTAAGCCTGTCTCAGACGGGACTGAAGTAAGGCTGCGATTCACGATCTAAAACTCACGACCTTACTTAACGATCGTGTGAGAGGTAACTTGCCCTTAGATCAGGTTGAAATTTTCTGCTGTCTGTATTTGGATCCTGACTTAGAAGAAATAGAAGCAGTTTCTATTTTCTTCTGGACTTCCTTACAACTACCAATCAGAAAAGAGTAGCGCCTGACGACATTCAACGTTATTTCTCGCTGTAATTTCAAAACAATGATGCCTGGACAAGAGAAATATTAATAATATGAATAGAATCATATGAAAAATATGAATTTTTAGATAATATGAAGCACGATTTATATAATTTTTAAAAAACTGCAAGAATAAAGACCTTAGAGAATAGGGATGGTACCGAGACCGAGACTAGTCTCGGTCTCGTCTCGGTCTCGTCTCGAATTATCGAGACGAGACCGAGACGGACTTTTATATACCGAGACGAGACCGAGACCGAGACGGACTTTTAAATACCGAGACGAGACCGAGACCGAGACAGACCTCTATAAATCGAGACGAGACCGAGACGAGACTTAGGTCAGTCTCGAAAGTCTCGGTCTCGTCTCGAATATTGATATTGATAGATACTAAAATTGCTATCATTCAAAACTTGTTTCGTTGCTGTGTTAGATAATATGAGAACGGTTGACTGATGTACATTGGCATATTTAGGGGGTGGTTATCGGGCTCAAACCCCTCCCGAAATAAATTTGTGATAATTTTTTGCATTGCACGTACAACACAAATGTTTCTTAATCGTTCCTCAAGCCTCTCCAGAACCAAAAACCACTGCTGATGCGAATAGAATTCTCTCTCTCTCTCTCTCTCTATATATATATATATATATATATATATATATATATATATATATATATATATATATATATATGGTCGCGGTGCCACCCAGGTCCGCCCTGCATGGGATCCCGGGGCTCAACTTTAATTTTAAATGGAAGCAAGGGGTGAGTGGTACCTCGTTCGATAGACCTTGAAAAACTAAAAAGCGTTGTGGCAAAAGATGTTTCATATCGGGCACTGGCCGACAAGACATGTTGCCTCTATCAGATACAGTAAAACGTGCAGTACCACTAATATGAAAACGGTTGAACATAAATTAACCGAACAAAACCTCAAATAGAAAATGTCATGTGGCACATCGATTGATATTGTCGCGGAGGTTCCCAGGGCTACCCTTCATGGGGGCCCAGGGCGCATCCTCAAAATTGTAAATGGAAACATGGAGTGACTGATACCTCGTTCAACATATCTTTAAAAACTAAATAGTGCTGTTTCAAAAGATTGTTCATACGGGTCACCGTTTTCAAAATGACCACCAAGACATGGTACCTACATCAGGTAAAACGTCCAATATCACTAATATGAAAACACCAGAACAAATATTCGAATAGGAAATCACAGAGGGTATTTATCATTCTATAGCTCGGGAATGTTGCAACAGTCGAAAAGATGATTAGAGTGAAAGTGCCATAATGGAAAGGAAGAAATCTAACTCCTAGAAATTTATCCTAACCTCACTCCGTAAGTGAGTGAAGCAGGAAGGATCGGTGAAATTGCAAATGAAAGCCTTAGTTTTTGCAAATTGTATCTACGAAACAAAGTTATTTGAAATGTGTTTTTATAAGAGATAAATGTCTCTGTAATGGGATAAAGTATGTAAAATTCTTGATAATGGTACCTTCCATTTTGATTGCAGGCAATGGTTTTATGCAAAAATGAATCAACTGAAATGCGAAACCAATTTGTCGAACAATGCAATTTTAGAACAATGTTTACAAACGTTGGTTTTGTTCAACAGTCGTCTGCATGATATTGGTTCGCTTCTTTTCCTTCTATGTCTTCTTGCATGTGATAGAATATGAGTTTCACTGAGATGTTATCAGTTACATTCCGAATAACTTTCAACGGTACTTTCAGCTGTGATCCTTAGTAACGAAACGGTACATACTGATGCAGATGTGTCCCAAAAATCTTGCACGCATTGCGTTAAATTATCAGGGACGAAGGGGCGGGCAAAATGTTGTTAAACTTGAATTTCACCTTATTTTTATTCACCTTATTTCACTTTATTTTTATTCATTATAGTACCAGTCATTTGTACACAAATGTTTCAGACAAACCATATCTATTGCAAATAAAAGTGAGGTTCTCATTTGAGATTTTACCATTCATTCCCGCTTCACCCACTTATGGACAGAGATCGGAAAGATAATTTTCTATCATTTCCTCTTTTGCATCATGTCAATTATACTTTAATAATCTTTTTCTCCGTTGCATTATACTCGAGCCGTGGAATGATAAATACCCTCTTTGCTTTCCTATACGAGTTTTATTCTGTTCATTTATCTCCAACTATTTTCATATTAGGGGTCTAGTGGTACTGGACGTTTTATCTGATACAGGCACCATGTCTTGGCGGCCATTTTGAAAAAGGTGACCCATATGAAAAATCTTTTGGTACAATACTGTTTAGTGTTTCAAAATTTATCCAACAACGTGCCACTTGACCCATATTTCGGTTCAAAATTTCTAAGTTTGGCCCCCTTGAAAGGCAGCCGTGGATCACTGCGAGAACATCATTCGTCGCTGTTCGTTTCCTGTTTCACTTTCTGACTGTTCGTTTATCTCCAACTGTTTTCATATTAGTGGTACTGGACGTTTTATCAGATACAGGCACCATGTCATGGCGGCCATCTTGAATACGGTGACCAATATGAAAAATCTTTTTCCACAACGCTTTTTACTTTTTAAAGATCTATGGAACGAGATATTACTCCATGTTTCCATTTAAAATTTTAAAGTTTGATCCTGGTACACCATGAAGGACGGCCCCGGGAGGCGCCGCGACAACACCATTCGGTGTGTCCCATGGCATTTCCTATTTGAGTTTTTGTTCGGTTCATTTATGTTCAACCGTTTTCGAGATATCTCCGTGGAAAGATTAAAATGGGCCATCCTGTAAATATATATATATAGCCGCGGACCCAGTATATGATCAAGGGAGGGGCTAAACCATGGTTTGCCGCTTTATCCGGTGTAAAGAAAGTAGGATTGAAACCCATTTTATCCAGTGTATACTTGAGCGTTAAGGGGGGCTATAGTCCCTATAGCCCTCCCCTATGATCTGCGATATATATATATATATATATATATATATATATATATATATATATATATATATATATATATATATTATATTAAAAATGTTGAAATTTTGTACAAAGTTGGGAAATTCTTCTAGATACTCTGCGATATCACTAGATAAACGATGTTGCTAATAGCCAAATAAAGTTGTATTTTCTCAAATTGCGCTACGTAAAGTATTACATATTTCTAATTTAGTTATTTAACAAAACCACAATAGCCCATACATTATTTAGTGTAACAAAGAACAACACAGTACCATTAACATCAACACTTGGGAAATCTCTAATAACTCAAATGGCATGGACGGTGCAATGCGCGTCAAAGGTATCTTAGCGTCAAATACTGTGATCATGGTATAATATATTTCGAATGAATGAGGGAACAAAGTTACAAGAAACGGAAAATTTAAATGCTTCTAAACACTTTACTTCGAAAACGCGCTGACATATCACGTCTCATCATGCAGATGCTTCCAAAAGACTTAAATGCTTATAACGCCATTTACAACAATTGTTATTACAAGTCATTTCAGAGATACCAAACACATTGGTAGTGATTGTTAAGCTGCTTAAAATGACGTATTTGTATTAAATTTTTATAATGATTATTGCTTTCCTTTGCTTCTATAACATCACAATAATAGTTTTTGGTGGTTTTTAATTACAACAAATTCAGTTACATTATTTTAAGCAGCGTTGCCCACTTAAATAAATTGCTAAATATTATTCTAAATATATGCAAATAACGTAGATGAACTGCAAGATATTTTAAAATTACTCGTAGTTTGCTTTATGGTGCAAGAATGCTTTCAAGAGAAGACGTTTTTCATAGTCTTTGGGCTACTTATAATGTTAATGTTTGTCTTCGTTCCAGCAATACATGTAAATGCAAATTGTAACTGAAATTAAATGTAACTGATACATTTTCAGTAACACTAGTTGTTTCCCCTAAGCCTTAGGCCTGGTGTACACTTTAGATTAAGACCGTGCTTAATTAAAAGTTCTAATTACACACTAATTACATTTCACTTGCTTTAGTTTGACCACCGATCACATCAAACTCGATCCACACCATATAGCTATATGCAATTATTCAAGGACTTACAGTTAGTAATACACAGTGTTCATTTTTGTTTTGTTTTGTTTTAGTTTAACGTCCCACAGTTATGCTCGGGCGGCTAAAATAGACGTGGAGCTAATGATTATAGTGGAATCCGAACCACTTCGGTCGTTCAACTTTACCCCTACCGGAAATCGAACTCGAGACCACGTGAACCGAAATCAAGAGTGCTATCCGCTAGACCAAATGGGGGTTCTCACATTATGTTGATTTAAATCATTCAGTCAGTGTTGCCAGATCCGAAGATTAAAAAGTAGCGTGTCTGTACTCGGAAAGTAGCGAATTCCAACTATTTGTATCCCAAATATATAGAATTGAATACTGATTATGCTAATGAAATAATTTAATATGAGCTGGAAAATGTGCTGGACGTATTGCAAGAAGAAATTATGATCGACGGACGAAAACAATTCTAGACTGGACACCACAAGACAAAAACAGCCTAGGAAACCTCCGCATACAAGAACGTGTGATGAAATCAAGAGCCACTGAGGAGTAACCTGGAAAAGAATTGACCAAGTTAGATAGTTGTGAAGACTTGGAAAGACTTTCATCCAGCAATGGATTGATAATGGTTGATTATGATGATGGTGATGATTTTATTATATCTAAACATCGGTGGTAAACTAAACCAAGTCATAATTTCGTAATTTTATAGAAGCGAAATACTGGTTCCTCAACTAAGACTATATATATAACTTTTACTAGGTAAGGTAGGGTAAAAATGGATCCGAAATTTAATGAAAGTCATAGAGCGAAATAAGTATTTTTGACTATTCAATCCGTCATGTTGCAGCAAAACTACGAAAATTAATACAAAAGAAAACTAGAAAGTTAAGAATCACTTGTTTTGGCGAGTGAGAAAAAAATAGATACAGATAACTCGAATTACCTATATACTTATATAATAATTATGTCCATGTTTCGCAAGTAAATTTTAATCAATATAAAATTTCAACGTAATGAATGCAAGATTAGTTTTCTCGAATAGAGATTGCATGCACCGTTGAGAGCTCAGGAATAAGATTAATCTATGTTACGGCACTGGATATGTGCTTACGTAATGCATTACGACCTTATGAACTTGTATAAGAAACAGAATGCACTTAAAATGAGACTCGAATTATACGAAACATCGGACTTTGAATCTAACTTGTTTTGTGATCCAACTCAAGACCTCACATAGCAAAGATGAGTGTAGTAGTCCCACCACAAGGTTCAGGACGTTCGTGTTATAAAGTGTCAATTAAACACGGAGATGTGAAATGGTAATAAAGCATTTCATCAATTTCAAACAAAATACGTATATTGTAGTAATAATTTACCCTACTTGTTAAGATAATGAACGTTATATTCTGTTTTTAAAATGACAGTCCAAGCAGAATGTATTGAATAATAAATGAGAAATTGTAAAAAGTTTCAATTTCGACACGATTAAATACATTCGTGCTGCTATGTGTTGCGTTATCCGTTAGGAGGTATTGAACAATTCTGATTCAAAAGAAGGAAATATACTACTGTATAGTACTGGAGTTAATTTAATAGAGTTTAATTGTATAGGCAGTTCTGAGGCTATATGAGACAAAGTCTATTGCTGAAAGTGAAATATGGGTTCTATTAGGGTTTTAGGGTGATATACCCACTGATCATTGAACCTGGAATACGCGCATGGAAAGCATTAGCACTAGCAAATTAGCTATGAAGAGGTACACCATACCATAATTCTAAGTCAAAATGAAAGGAAAAAAGAAGCGGAAACGACAGACTGCACGAGAATAATACTTTCACTATTTTAATTTCACACTATTTATTTCGAGACTTTCGAGACGAGACCGAGACTTGGTACTCGAGACCGAGACCGAGATCGAGACAAGCATCTGTTGACCGAGACGAGACCGAGACCGAGACGGTGATTTTTTACTCGAGACGAGACCAGGACCGAGACCGATATTTATCAACCGAGACGAGACCGAGACTGTACAAAGTCTCGTCTCGTCTCGTCTCGATACCATCCCTATTAGAGAAGGTATGCAGTGAAGTAAGTAGTGTCTGCCCGAACAGAACAGGTGTGAACAAATGTCATTAAATTTTTTAAAAGAATAAAATAGCTTCTTTAAGTATGTTGTGCAACTTGTATACCAAAAATTGTAACATGTTTTTAAAAAGCGTGCAGGTTTACTTTTGGCGCACCACTCGAAAAAGTTGTTCAAAAATTAGAATTCCTTTACTAATTTCCTTCTTATTGTTTTCTAAATGATTTGTGCTAGGCGACATGAAAATATCCACGATGCATAGTTAAAATTCAAGGGGATATCATAAGCAATTGTTGAAAAATTATAATTCTTTTACTATTTGCCTATAAATACAGCGTCCGGATGCATACATAAAAACTACAGTCCAAAAAACACAAAACAACCTGCGCTAGGTCGCCACTAAAAAGCACGAATGCTATCTAAGCGAAGCTGGGGGGCCCGAGTGTTAGCGAGGGGGTGCGTCAGTGAAGGTGGGTATCCGCATAAGCGAGGGTAGTGGAAACGAATGGGTTTTGGCAGTGATACGAGTTTCAATAGCATTTGTCATGATATCATAGTAGTAGCGTTTCACTTGAAAACAAAATGGAACTTCCGTACACTTGTGCAGAAATTCACCGCCGATGGAAAATAGTTTTTATACAGGCATCTTTCATATGAACTCACTTATTTTATCCGTCGTAAAGCATTTGTAATAATTTTACACTAGTAATTCTACACATACACACATAAAATTCAGGTGTGGTACGCGAAAAGTAAACCAGCACCAGAAACAGAAACAATGAGAGTTAATTGTCATCAATGTTGTGTGTCCGTCGTGCAATTTTAGGGAACAGTTCTACAATGCTGGCACAATACAGAAAGTCCGAGTGTAGTGCATGAGAGGAGCTCCCGGCGCGGTATAAGTTTACGTTATGGGTTATGTAGGCATTTTTTGTAAGTAGTGAGCTGAGCGGATACACTCAGTACCTATACTAGAAAATTGCTCTTTCTTTATTTTAGATTTCCGCACCTGATAACTGTCCTCATTTACATATGTGGACAAGTCATTTGATTTTCAGTTCTACAATCTGGTGGATACAAGGATCTACAGACCTTTTTTCAGCTGATACAGACTCCCTCTTGTTCGTATCTCGCTGCCGAATTTTCGGAGTTACTAATTTCAATAGCGTGTGGAATTCTGAATACTGCACTCTGTAGACTTTTTTTTTTTTTTTTTTTTGTAGGAACGAGAATCTTCTGTATGCAGTTCATTGTTCACCATTGAAAATACGGTGCTTTACTGTGCATTATTGGGGCGAAGAATTCACTCCCCGGCCAGCAGTTACTCTTTCTCTCTCGTTTTTTTGGGGGAGGGGAGGGCGGGTTTTGTCTCAACAACGGAGCAGATATCACTGCTACGGCTATTTCATCTTCGGATGAACTCATATTCTGAAATAGATAAGCAATAATATTTACAATTACGACAGTTGATTGCCCTGCGCGTAACACATTCTTCAAGTGTTTTTGTCTGTCTGACACACCGACCACGAGAGGCTCTGGTGCTAAAACCTACTTAGTTTTAAGGATCGTCTGAGACCCCTACATCACCTCAGGATAAAAGAAATTGTATGGAAGTTTCAGTTAAGCAACACTGTTAAGTTGTAGCCGGGATTGAGGCCTTAGTTCAGATCCGTGTGAGACGGGCTTTATGGGGAACTAAGGCTAGCACTACAACATTAAAAGAAAATTAATATAACACATAAAATAATTTAAAATAAGTTTACAGTTTATCTTCTTTTCATGGTGCTAGTTTCTCTATAGACTTTGCAACATAATTACGTACTAAGACAGCCGCCAACGATTTAAACGCAATCTCTTTCGCTTTCTTAGAGACTGATGATGTGGCAACCCCCTAGCCGACCGCTGTCTACTGCCAGCAGAAAGAAACGTGTAACTGCTTGCGAGCCCAGGTAGATTCCGCCGTAACAATGTACTAGCGAGCTACGGGCTGGCAATCTCTGTATATCGGTTTCCGTAGGCGGAGCGAGTAAATGGAAGTTAAGAGGAATGACATTGCAGCCATTTTGGGGCTATCTGAGAATTTCGGGGCATCATGTAGCGCTTTGCGTCAACGCAATGCAAAATTTGTTTTACTTTGCGATTGTTGTTATTGTAGTTATAATTACTCATTGCGTTATTTGCCTCTAGTTGAATCCGCAGATTTTGCGCCAACCGTTACGAAGTGAGGTCTGCAGACAGTATTGTAGGTTGGAGAATGTGTTAACTTCTATTTACCCTGATGAGCATTGTGGGTGATATCTATCGGAAAAATGAAATACTACGAAGGAAATTATCATTTTTAATTTTTGTTACAAAGTAAATTGATTATAGAATGTTTGTTTCTAAGGCTAAAATCAGTACAATACTGGATTTAAGGTTAAATAGCAAAATCACTATACATCTCTCTTCATGCAAACTGATGAAAGGAAAATACTGTATGGGATAACCGGGCACATTCCGTTACCGTATGCGTTAACGCAGCGCAAACTTAGCGATTTAGGTTGTGATAATTGCCATAAGAATTATAATCACTGCATTTCTGCATTGCGTTGCTGTACTCAGAATTTTTGGAAGACTGGTAGAGAATGATAGCCAACGTCAGTAACAGAGGCGACTCTTGAGGAAAATGACATTGGTAAAAATCAACATTTTATGAATGCAATCCATGAAAAATTAAGTGCATAGAGGTATGATGTCATTTCATTTACGGTGGGAAACATTAATGGCCTCAAAACAAAACAGTGTTGGTTTTAGAGGCCTATATCTTCTTAACTAATAGTCCAATCTTCACGATTTAAAAACTAAACGACGTAAAAGATAACAAGGTCTAATAAATTAGCAAAAGTTTTTACCTAACACTGAAATTAACACCTACAGAAATTATTTAATTTGGAACTTTACATTTCTTATCATGGAGTTATTCATATTTTTTAAAATAACGAATAAACGGCTTCGATTACCGAAAACGATGTCGTATAACTTTTTAAAGAGTGTTAAATTATCTTTCGTTTGGTGTATAGGTAATTCAGATTGGTTAATAAACAACGAAGTTATGACAATTTAAAGATTCACGTTGAATCTATTGATTTTCCCAAATTTCGAACGAGAGTTCATTTACCGTAATAAAACATCAGTGGTGGATGCTGCATTGTACGAAACGAATCATTATCTTGTTATGTATTCTTCATAAGTTCCACTTTCACCAAAAGCAAAAAGTAGCCTAACCAAGCCTGGTTATGAATCCAATATGGCGGCCATTAATTATGATTCATATAAATTAGTTTCTTTCGAAATATTGACTCGAGTATCTAGATTTGTAAACGAATACGGACAATCACTTGTTCTATTGCTATTCACTTTTACACATGAATCAAGTTTAAGAATATCTTAAGAAATTACGTGCGTAACGTCACGATAGAAAAGTTTCATCCAGGGGCGGATCCAGAACAGACTTCTGGGAGGGCGGGGGTTGTAATACTGCTACTTAGAGCTACTTTTAAGAGCTCCAAACTCTGGGATAGGTTTTATTTATATATAAAATTAAAAAAAAAAAACTTTCCTCTTCTGGGAGGAAGCAATCGCTCCCCCTTCCGGATCCACCACTGGTTTCATCTGAATTGAAAGAGAACTGCACAGGAAGACTAAGAAGTAAATTCATGTCTTTTGGCTTTATATCCTTTACAATATTATAAGAAAATTACATAAAGCAATATATTGTTATAAATTAGAAAGTAAATAATTTCTTTTGTATTGTAAGGACAGAAACACAACACAAACACTTGGTTCGATAATTTGAAATTCACAATATATCTTTTGATTTTCTATGTGTAGAAACAGTTTTATGATTTCGACGAACAGTTAATATTACTTTGTGTACAAGCTATTCTATAAAGAATCATACATTTATCTATTTATTGGTACGTTTCCAACGTGGTAATAAATTTACTGTGGATCAACTGAATTTTCAAAAATAATGAGTGCTACTTACATGAAAGTTTTATTGGTCTAGATCTTCGTTTTCAGTTTCCATCACCTTTCCACATGTTCCTCTACACACAGAACAAAAAAGCAGTACGGGACGCTTGCACTGCTACAACGACATCTTGTGGTACATGTCTTGCAGGCACATTTCAAAAAGAGTTTCCTACATGCTTCGTATATAATTGGAATGGAAGTCTATGTTGGAGAAAGTTCACTTCCATTGTCAGTCCATCCCCAGTTTACTATTATGCTGTCTTCTTTATTGCCTGGCCCCAGATTTGTCCAGCTTGGTATGCTGCACGCTTGGTGTGAAGCTAGGCATCACAAGTTGGAGGAAACGCTGTAAGAGGTCTACCCTTTCCCAAATAGATTTCTCGCTGGGCTTCATTAACTTTAAATTTTTCACTTGTTTTTGAATAGGACAACATACCGTTCAGTGAATTAAAACAATCTTCGCTTATGTTGATTACAGGGTGTGATATTGTTAGGAAAGCTCTGGTCACCTCTGGATACAAAAGCCACGTTTTCCATGCTGATATTTTTCCATGCCCGAGAAAGTATGACCCTGCATCACATCCTGTAAATGCGTGGGAGCCTCGTAACGCAGTTGATTTTTCTTTTCCTAATGCTTTTGAAATATGATGAACTAGGAAAACTTGATGATATTTCTTGGTGCCGAAATATATCCATAATCCTTCTAAACCGTGTCGCTCAAAGTCGTAGAAAAACGATACAGCAAGTATTACAACATATGTGTCTACCGTACGGATAACTATCTTCTTGTGTCCATTTAATGTTACATCAAAGCAATGTAACATAATCCTACTATCAGCTTCTTCTAAATGATTTCCTGATGATTTGTTTAAAAATGTTGGAAGATTTCTTGAAGTTTCTATGTGATATCTATTGCTCGTTGCTACCTCTAAGTTACTTCCTTCCTTTTCACACAGACTTTCCAAGTGAAAGGAACAGTTCTTTATTTTCGTCATTAAGAAGGAAATCGTTCCACGTGCTAGGAATTGGTGTAGTTGATGTTACTTTTGTCCTTATTCCTACACCCCTGCTTTCTCTTGTGGAAGATTTTATGCTCTTTGAAGAGTATCTATACCACATCAAATCCACTCGCTTTGCATGGAATGTGTCTGCTTCTCTTTGAACATATTTGAAGAAATTACACTGGAAATAATCACAAAATGTTTCTACTGATGCCGGTTGCAAAATGTGAACCAAAACTACTCCATCAAATAATAAAACATCACAAGAATTAGGAAATTGTTCTTCTTTGATGTTGGCTTCACTCTCTAGAAGCGTAACTAAGTCGGACTTTTTGAGGATTGTGAATTAAGGGAGAGAGACGGTGGAATTGGTTGACTCTCGTGCTGAAAGAATTCATCCAAGTCAAGTCGTCTTGTTTGACTGACGCGTAGTAAGCGAGAGAATAGCTCAACGTCCATCTTAAGTAATTTTATTTCATTTCTGTTTGTTTTATTCTTTAGAAGGGAAGAATGAAGCACTAGAGAAGATTTTTTCATGGGCGAAAAGAATAGCTTGGTACATTCTACTAATCTTTCTTGCACAAATTCCTTGTACGTATTAGACCCTTTTTCTTCTGCTGAATATAGGGATTCAATTATATCACCGCTATAGATGATTCTGGAAGCAACAATAACAAGTCCACTATTTTCTTCAAACGGATTCCCCAATTCGATGAAAACTTCTTTCATCTTTTCAACAGACGATTTAAATCTTTCTTGCATCGACGAGTAATCTTCACGGTGCTTATTATCAGGATCATATTCACTATATGACATTTTGAATTCATTAATTAGTCCACTAATTTCTGGTCCCGCTGTCATCTATTTGACAAGTGCATTGTCGTCGTGTAAGAGACCAATCGCCCCGCCATCCCCTTTTATAATTTTGTCATTCTGTTCATGAGCCTGATCTATAGCTATTGCAGAGAAAGGTCTTGATGTCTTTCTTATCACAAAGTAATCCATTTCGAAAGCATTCATAATATCAGGATGTGTTTCTTCCAACTTCTTTAAATCTAAAATGCAAACGAGAAGCCCACGATCATAGTTAAGGTGGTCCATTGCGAAAAACAATTCTGCCATTAGTTTTAGTGTTACAACGTAGAGCTTAAAATTTCCTTGACGTGGCTCTGATGTAAATTAAGAGTAAAATTACGAGACGGTAATAAGTTGTACACGAAGATTCCTTTTCAGTGCACCAGTCATTGAAAGATTGCCCTGATGAAGAATTCTGATATACATCACACAGAAAATGATGTAAAACTGTCAGAGTAATCTAATGAGCAAAACGAGCTTTTGTAATGTGAGTTACTTTCAATAAACTGTCAGCGGTTCCTGGTGTTGCTACATCTGACTTGCATAAAATTTCTACCCAACCACTTCCATCTAACCAATTGCCTATAAGACGCAGGAAGGCTTGTTTGATGTGTAACCCTCCCAGCATCAGAATTTGATGATCGCCATATAACTCTGGTCAATTCCATTGAATTCGTTTCCCCAAGGCAAATAGTGGTTGATGCATTACAAGAACCAGAACTTGTCCTTTGTTGAATTTGGCTGTAAGTTCTCGTACAACATTCATTTTGTGCCGTATCATAGCAACAGATTTAAGAGTCTTCCTTAAACAACGGAAGCAGGCAGTATACTAGGCATTTGCTGTTTTCAGTTTTTGAGGCATGGTGTACAGACCAAGTTCAAGTAGTGTAATTTTTTAAGCATGCTTCAAGCCAACACTCCTCTTTTTTCTGCGAAAAATCCACTTCGTGGAAGAACTTTCTCTACAAACTGCGGGTTCTGTTGAGGTAAAACTGGTTCCTTATTAGTGATATAAGCAGGAGGTACTAGAGCATAATTATCGGGGAGAGCAGGAGCAGTTCTCATTTTTATATTCACTTATCCAGTGAGACATAGTCACGTCGAATGCCAGAGTTAGCCTTAGAAGGATGCTGGAAAATAGAGATGCTCGTACCATAATCCTTTGATGTTGTGCTAGAAGGATTGCAGTCAATATCATGTAATGCTGCAACGGTTAAAATACCTCGACGAAGAGTGGAAGGACACACCCATTTCGTCACTTTGATTTATCAAGCACTGAGAAAGACTTGAAGATATTTCCTGTACAGATGTAGACGAATTGCCTAGTGAATGCAATTCATTTATGAGAGATTTTTTTTTACGAGTTTTAGCATACACGCTCAGCCCAACATAGAGAGGAAGAGGTGGCTCGCGATTGTGTTTATGCCTTGCTGCTTCTGTTTCAATATCGCCTGCTTTCTGACGGAAGTTATTTGACTAATAGTTGAAGTTGCTTGATTTGCGTTGCTATCAGAGGTGACAGATGAACCATAAAGTAACATTAACAGCAGCTATTAGTGAAGGAAAAACAGAATCTTCCTGGCAGTGATTCTCAAATTTTCCTGCAAAATAACTCTTGGGGTTTGCCATATCCTTTCGAAGCATCTTAACAACACGACTTTGTGCCATAGCATCTTCATCAATGTCTTTCTCCAGCTCACTTATTATGTCAGATCCGTCTGAAGGTAAAACATATTCTCTGCTAGACAGATGAGCTGTTAGCTCTGGCCTGTGACGAAGAATTCTTTCACGAAATCTTGTACTATGAACTTCTATTTCTTCTGATTCAGGCTTCTTCATAATCGTCATTAACCGTGTTTTGTACAATTTAAGAAGATCGCTCATTTTGAATCGACGACTTCTTGGTAACACAAGAATTGCGTAGGCGCCTCAAACTTTGCCTTTTTGTGTGATTCCGAACTATTCCCGCCCAAACATTACACGGGATTAACGCCATTTTACTTTAAATAAAAATACTTCGAGAATAGTGCAGTTGTTATTACTCCAAGTTTTTTTTTAAACCCTCAGTTCTATCTGATTCTTTTGATGTATTTCGAAACATGATTTGGAGTTTATTCCTTCCCATACTTACTCTGTGGGGCAGAAGGATGGGGGGGAGAAAAAAAATGTTATTACTTTGTCGTACTTGTTTATAAATCTAGATACTTAAATCAATATTTCCAAAAAGACTTATCTATGGATGATAATGGCCGCCATATTGGATTCATATAACCGGGCTTAGTCAGGCTGTCTTGTGCTCTCGTGAAAATGGGACTTATGAAGAATACATAACAAGAGAATGATTCTCTTCGTACAATGCAGCATCCACCACTGATGTTTTATTACGGTAAATGAACTCTCGTTCGAAATTTGGGAAAATCAATAGATTCAACGTGAATCTTTAAATTGTCATAACTTCGTTGTTTATTAACCAATCTGAATTACCTATACACCAAACGAAAGATAATTTAACACTCTTTAAAAAGTTATACCACATCTTTTTCGATAATCGAAGCCGTTTATTCGTTATTTTAAAATATATGAATAAACTCCATGATAAGAAATGTAAAGTTCCAAATTAAATAATTTCTGTAGGTGTTAATTTCAGTGTTAGGTAAAAACTTTTGCTAATTTATTAGACCTTGTTATCTTCTACGTCGTTTAGTTTTTGAATCGTGAAGATTGGACTATCAGTTAAGAAGATATAGGGCTCTAAAACCAACACTATGAATTTGCAGAGGCGGCCATCTTTGATAGCCGCCATATTGGATTCTGGCCACCTGTCGGAGTGGGGCCACTTCGATTCCTGCTTAGTTGGATCAGGGGAACAACATATCCGAGTGGCACCTTTTTAACACAAAGTGCAGGGTTTGGCCATTTTTTTTGCCTTAAGCTCTCCTACTAGTAGGTCCACGTCTCATATAGCCTCGATGCTGAACAGGACGTTAAACCCAAAATCAATTCAACTCAACCCTGTTTCAAAAAGAATATACATATTACGAAGAATTATTTTCTCCAAACTATCGATCGCTGCGCCTCGGCTCGGCTATTGGAGAAACGAATAAATAGTCTAGTTCATATTAATAGCCGCTAGTTGTCAGTTGTCTTCTGTTTTGCTTGGTAACCGTCATATGTTTGAAATGGCTACTCCGCACCAGAAATCATTTTGTGTTCTCGAGTTTGCGAAGTGCAATTCCGTGATTTCAGAGCAAAGACGTTTCAGGTTGAGGTACCAAATTGATCCTCTGAATGGGTGGAACATTCGCAGATGGTATCGACAGTTTGTAGATACAGGATGTGTATGTAAAGGAAAGAGTCCTGGCCGCCCTCGTGTTCCTGAAAAAAATGTTGCACGAATTCAAACTGCTTTCCAACGTAGTCCTTCAAAATCAACTCGTCGTGCCAGTCGGGAGTTACAAGTGCGGACAACAACAATTTGGCGTGTTTTGAGAAGTCGGTTGATTATGAAGCCGTAGAAGTTACAACTGTTACAAACTCTGCGTCCTGATGACAAACGCAAATGTGTGGCATTTTGTAACGAGATTCTGGATGTTATTGACAATGATAACACTTGTGCACAACGCATCGTGTTCAGTGATGAAGCGTTTTTCTGTGTTCGTGGTCAGGTAAACAAACAAAATGTGCGAATTTGGGGCCTACAGAACCCACATGCAGTCATTGAACATGTACAAGATTCGCCCAAAGTCAATGTGTTTTGTGCGATATCCCGATCATCTTTTTACGGCACATTCTTCTTTAATGGAAACACGGTTAACAGTCAGCAGTATCTCGCTATGTTACAAAACTGGTCGTTTCCGAGGCTGCACGAAGACAACTTCATTTTTCAACAAGACGAGGCACCCCCTCATTGGAGTCGCCAAGTGCGTGAATATCTGAATGAAACTCTACCGAATCGTTGGATTGGTCGTCAAGGAGGTGGCAACTTAGCATGTCTCAGCTGGCCTCCACGGTCACCGGATTTGAACCTGTGACTTCTTCCTGTGGGGTTTCGTTAAAGGCAACGTTTATGTACCACCACTCCCACAGAACCTGGAAGAGTTGAAGAACCGGATCCGTACTACCATAACATCAGTGACGCAGGACATGCTTGCCCGAATATGGGAGGAATTTGAGTATCGATGTGATATTGTTCGTGTCACTGATGGAGGACATATTGAACATCTGTAATTTGAACTTTGAGCTGTAATTTGAACTTGAGAGGTTCGTAAATGTGTAAAATTTCATATTCATATGTCTTAAAATTTAATAAATATATGCATTCGAAATACGTATATTCTTTTTGAAACAGGGTGTATATTAAATTTATTATAATGCGTATCCTAAAGAGGGAGCCAGGGCCTTAATTTATGCGAAGAATCGAATCACGCAACAAATACTGAAACAATTAGAATTATACTTGGCGTAGTTTTCAACCTTAGGCTTCCCATGGATCTTATGATTTTAAATTGAATAAGTTGCCAAGGAGATCCGCAAGAGGTCCAGTCTTTACCATATGATTTCTTCGGAACAGTCGTACTCTAGAGCCTTGTCTCGCAAGACAGCTTTCTGGTGTACCAGATTGTTACTGGCTTCTTCTATCAGCGCTTCATCCTAAGCTATAAATGTTCCCCCATGTGTACTTGATTTGGGGGAGATTTGATCCATATAACTTCATCATTCTAGTGCCGATCTAAACTTTTTGCGAACAGTTCGTCAGTCACAAACAAATGGTCTGGTGATTTGAGATGCATTCTGGTCTTGTGACACACGACCTACAATTTCACCACACTGACCTACTGTGAATTCTTGACAACTATGCAGATGAGGCACGCTATGTGGCTTTGCTTGACAGAATGAATGTTTAGGACGATATGCTGTAAACAATTTACTTGACGTAACTGTATATACTTCTCGGCATTAATTGTAGACCTCTTACTTTTATCCCATAACTAAACACTTCTGTTTCTATGATCATACAAACTTAGTTTTCATCGTCAAAATTATATCATCAACGATCATGGCATTTCTATATTACTAGTGTTAAGTGTTAAAACGTAAGGCGTGTGAAGAATGGTGAAGTTTAAAAATAAGAAAGTACACTTAGAGATGGTTCGAACTTCGGTCCTTCAGGTTCGTAGTTGGATGCCTTAACCATTAGACAACGACCACTTCGTCGTATCTCTTTACGGCAATTGAATTCGTTGTCTACTTCGAATTTTCTATGATTTTTTGCTTCATAGGTTCTTTTGTATTTTTCTTACTCTGTCGTTACTTATATAGACTATGCATTATTTATATTTACAACTTCTTCTTTGCAGCATTCTCAAATCTCATTCCATATTGCTATTGCTCTCTGAGTGAAGTTTGTATAGGATTATGTGAACGGTCGCCTTAACTTGTTTATAATCTTCCAGTATTCACACATCAGGACTTCGTTTTTTGATATGCAAATTCTTGTATAACGTTGAATGTAGATGCTGATTGGTATTTGTTACTTCATTGTTTGATTCAACGGTAAATAATAACTGAAATATATTATAATAATTGCCTAATAGCCAATAATATTGGGTTGACAGAAAGTGAACCTGAGCCATAACAGCAAAACAGCTTGAAAATGTTTTCAAGTGTCAATTATATCAATAGACAGAATATATTTCCCCCCACATATACAGTGTAATAGACGATGATGAGAATCAAATTTATAATGAAATAAATTTAATGTCGATTTCTGTATTCAGACGTGTTAATTAGCGTAATAACATGCACGATAGCTCATGGAAAGCTCAAGTTAACGCCATAGGACTCGAACTCCAAGTCTCCAATTCTAAAATTTTAATATTGTTTTCCGAAAGATCGAAGAGAAATTTAAAGCAATGATGTTAATAATATACAGAGTTAAAGTTCTACTTTCCCCCCAAAGTGGTGTAACCAGGGTGGTAGGAAAAAGTAGGTGCGTAGTTATTCCGAACTTGGCCTGGAATTATTATACTTATTATTATTTTACAGAGCCGATTTTACTGTCATGAACTGAGCAAATTCCAGTAAACACTAAACACTATTTAGACAGATACTTTGTATTTCGGCTATAGTACGGTTAAGTTTGCCCCTGTTCTAATTTAAACTGCCGTATTTATTGTTCTTTCATATGCAGATAAGTAAAATTTTCTGTTAAATTCAGAAATCACTTATAAGCAGCAAATATATTCTTACCAGGAAGACTTTTTCTTTAGAAAAATCTTTCAGTTTTACGTCCCATGCTTATGCCGGTTAGCCTAAAGGAGACGGTGATCATGAGAAATGAATGAAGTGATGGAATGAAGAAAGTGGGAGGCAACGGGTGAACCCCGAGAAAACCCACGAGCACGGTGTTTGTCCACCAAAAAGTCCACACGGCGCGACCTGGGAACGAACAGGGATCCCAAGCACCGGAGGTGAACACTCTACCACTGAGCCACCGCGCCCCCTACTTTTTCTATACATGTCAACGTAATTTTAATTTTTCATTGCTAAGCAACGATTTTCTCTCTTTTATCAAAGAAATTTAAAAGCATTTATAGTTGCAAACATCACTAAGAAATTGAATTCTTTTGCAGATCAAAATAACCTGTTTATACTTCAGTATTTTAACTAAATATCTGCTCCAAAGATAGCTTAATTAGATTGTTATATGCTATTTTATATTAAGACATTTTATTTTATATATTAAAACAAAGACAGTTCAATTAATTATAAATGAGTAAACGTAAAAATGTGAAATAGCATAAATGAAATAACGAAAACTAAAATTATATTGTAACATTTGGAACATCTTCTTACATAATGTATTCCAGGTTTTCATTGTCGATCCTCAGAAAACTATAGATTTGACTAATTTAATTCTCATAATCTCCACACCAGTCGATGCAAGAATATCAGATTCTTTAGCGGGCGTAATTTACTTCTGTGGCAGATAATACAGTGAAATTCACAAGAAAGAGAACAAAACACAGAAACTTTCGTTAAGCACTATGCTATGTTTTACATTGTGACGTTATAATATGATAATTATGATAATTATACAATGTCATTTTGATAATTAAAGTAAAATTGTAACCGTCTGGGTGTCAAGTCGTTGTTGTTCGGGCAGCCAATTATTTGTAACCGATTGAGTTCGAGTCACTGTTCGAGCGAACATTTATTTGTAACCACTCCGTGTAATCTGGTCGCTGTTCGTGGCTCGTGGTACTACCAATAAGTATCTTCCTGATACCTTAACTTACCTGGACAGGACGATGAAGAACCTCACCAAGAAAGGTTACAAACTGTTTCCAAATCGCTCGTCGGTCTCAATAATGAGATGAGCATTAGGCGCCGAGAGGTTCGGGCGTCTCGTCTCGAAAACCTCACGGACGATCAGACGGTCATCCAGACCATAACGCACACAAACATCACTCATACAAACAACGAAAACACACTGGATTAAATGACACTATACTTATTTATTAGAACACTATTCTATAAAAAAAATAGCAAAGAGGAATGGACACAACACTGAACACTGAGGATGTATAACAATTTTAGTCGCTGAAATCACGCTTTGCCCTTTTCAGGCAATATAGCCCTTTATATATATATGATTATGATTCAGATATCACTACAAATTCTTCTCTCACACCCTTGACACACTTAGGGGATTGGCACTGTGGAAAAGTTGTTTGGATCGTCCTACGATGAATCCTGTTACGCTCAACAATCTTAAAGCGTAAAGATGAATCTTCAGCAAATTAAACAAGAAATTCTCCAAAGTAGAATGCGGATGTGGGTGGGCGCGTGTATAACATTTTAAACGCACAAGGTCTGCGGACCTGGGATTTCACTAGTTGGGGCTAGCCGTAAGAAATCGTCCTTCACCGGCTAAATAGCTTGTGCCCCTTCACAGAACTTAACCATCGCAACGTGCGTGGTGGCTGCGTACAACACCGGAGTCGAACTCCCTGAGCATCCAAGCTCAAGCTACGGGTTGCAATGATCAACGGAAAAGTGTTGGCAGATCATTTCAAAAATCACTCAGTTAACTCACCTGTATGCACATACAAACAGAATATAGAAAACAATTTATGTTAAATTTTAGTCAACTGCCCATAATGCACTAGACACGGCGATAACACTGGCGTGAGAAAGTACAGATAACGGACTGCAGAAATTGTGAGGCTGGTGCCACTTTGGCCACTGGGACATCTGGTCAGCCCGTATTTCTCTAATCTATTGTAATGTTTCCATAAGCGATTAACGAAAGCACTTAATTCAGTTCCCAATAACTATAGAATATATACTGTGTATATAATGAGTCAGGGAGAAACACTGAAATGGTTAGTCACTAACTGAAATGTTCTCAGCAAAAGCAATGTTTTAAATATATATATGAAAAAACGATGAAAGACTTCTTTGTCCAATTGTGTGGGAAAGAAGCAATTCCCACCGAAGAAAGAACTTATGGGCGTTGTAGAATAAAGTATAAATTGAAAATAATGATCACTGTCTTGACGAAATATACAGAGTGTCCACAAAAAATCCTTCTATAACCTGGCAGCGGTTATAAAATTTTCTTCGGATCTGACAGACAACGATAACAAATTCAAACAAATTCATTAAGATCAATGATCAAGCGACACCCCATTCGGTATGCCTCTGAAACAAGTTGCGCTACATCGTATTCTGTTATCTTTACTCCAGCACTCTTGCGCATCCACAGTGTACAAGTTTCTTTGTTTGCGTCTTTAAACGGTTTCATAAAACATCTGTCAATGGGTTGAGTCTTATGAGTGGTATGTGGAGGAGTTGTCAGTAGTAAATACTGTGACCCCTCACATACTGAATCACATTCAGTTCCTTATGGTTGGCATGTCCATCATCAATTACAGAACTAAGTTCTGAGAGGAACGATGACAGAATTTCACAAATTCTGCAACCAAATTAAGAATATATCACTCGTTATCCAACCAATACTTTGTGCTACAGCAATACCCTCGGCTGAAGTATCAACCATCAGTCTCTCGTTCTTTGATGCGGAAATATGAAGAGGGTCAGTACAAACTGACCAGTAGCACTGATGCAGAACTTCAATGTTATATTCCGACCTCTTTCACTCAACGTCAACTTGCCCAGTTTGCTCAACGTCAACTCGTTTCCATTTTTCACATATCACTTTGGGATTAACATGAACACACAATACCAGTCTCATCCGCGTTCAATGTTCGTGATGGTGGAAAAGAATATTTCTCCATCAGTATGCACTAATTTGTATAGGATTTATTCCTTATTGAATGTTGTTGTTCTCAATATACTTGTAGACATAGGTAATCTAACAAGTAAACCTTACGTTTGGGTGAATCGAGTTGCTGACTGAGACACATATGAGAAAGTAGTACTAAATGTGGTCAGTATTTCAGTAAAGTTGTAGGTGCGAAGCTCCAGGGGTTTAGGAGATACAGCTACCAGAACATCACATGGAAGTACAGAATAGTCTTCATACAGTTGGAGGTAAAAGCCATGTAAGACCTCTTTTAACGACAAAAGGTGAATAACAAATATATGAGTACATATTAGGACTAGGGGAAGTCATATAGTACGGGTATACCTGACGGCGGCCATCTTGAAATCCGCCATTTTGCATTAAGGTTAAGTTTTTAAAATAGGAATAGGGTCATGTGATACATGATTTAAGGCGCAAATTTAATCAGAAGAACAATGGTGACGTTAATTTTGATTTACGCGCAATTGGTAAAAAGTTACAGGAAAATTAAATATTGTTGCAGCATATGTATTAGTCCTTTACCCCACCTTGTAAATTTTGTGTTAATGATAATAATTAAATAAAAAAGCAGGTGGATAAATATTAGGTCTATGGTAAGAGTTGCCTTGATGGCGGCCATGTTCAAATCCGCCATTTTGAATGTGTCAAGTGTAACTCGATTGCTTTTGTCAGGTGTGCTCACTGTGAGCAGAGCATTTGTGCAAGTCACGCACTCTTTTCTGAACTATATATTGATTGTACTAATTGAGGACTTTTCTGGAAGAAAGACCCAAGTTCAATTATGACTCAATTCCACTTTGGTCATTTTTCCTTAAATTAGCAACTTGTTTATGCGATAACAAATGCTAGCTAATGATAAAGCAAAAATGGTTATACCGTTGGATTTATGGTAAAATTTGCTATTAATAAGTGTCAATGTTATGCGTTTTGTTTAAAACTTTTGTCTGATTCAAAATGGCGGATTTGAACATAGCCGCCATCAAGGCAACTCTTACCATAGACCTAATATTTATCCACCTGCTTTTTTTATTTAATTATTATCATTAACACAAAATTTACAAGGTGGGGTAAAGGACTAATACATATGCTGCAACAATATTTAATTTTCCTGTAACTTTTTACCAATTGCGCGTAAATCAAAATTAACGTCACCATTGTTCTTCTGATTAAATTTGCGCCTCAAATCATGTATCACATGACCCTATTCCTATTTTAAAAACTTAACCTTAATGCAAAATGGCGGATTTCAAGATGGCCGCCGTCAGGTATACCCTTACTATATGACTTCCCTCTAGTCCTAATATGTACTCATATATTTGTTATTCACCTTTTGTCGTTACAAGAGGTCTTACATGACTTTTACCTCCAACTGTATGAAGACTATTCTGTACTTCCATGTGATGTTCTGGTAGCTGTATCTCCTAAACCCCTGGAGCTTCGCACCTACAACTTTACTGAAATACTGACCACATTTAGTACTACTTTCTCATATGTGTCTCAGTCAGTAACTCGATTCACCCAAACGTAAGGTTTACTTGTAAGGAACAAATTGGGATGTCACTTCATGAACTCGTAGTAAAAGTCTTTCACAGTATCAGTTTATCTTTGTTGAACCTGTGATAGATTTTTAGTTCTTCAGTTGTCAAACTAGTTTCAGTTTTTTTCGTGATAATGGCATTAAGCGATCAGCTAATTGTTTCACATGGCATTGCAACTCTTTTTCATACACATCGGGGAAAGTATTTTCGAATCACCTAACTTACGTGAAACACACAATTTCACTCCTTGCCTCTGCTGTGACAGTGTCTTGCAGAGAATTATTTGGGACACCATATCTGTTTGTTGTTTGAAGTATCTACGTGCACTACGAGCCGAGAAAAATGCCTGGGACGGGTGGTCTGATAGTAGCAATTCAACAGCAAATAACATTCGTAGATGCCAAACCGTAGATTTTAGCGAAAATTGTTTGCTTTAAAAGTAATTTCTTTTCAATAGTACTTCCAAAGAAATTGAAATTGATACCACTTTCTATTTGAAATTTTGAAGTTGACACCCCGTGGAAATATTTCCGCTACGCCACTGTATAAAGAAACATCACCATTTGATTTTCTACATTCGATTTGGTCATTCAATTTTTTGTTTGATGTATTTACGTGCACTACAAGCCGAGAAAAATGCCTGGGACGGGTGGTCTTGATAGTAGCAATTCAACAGCAAATAACTCGTAGATGCCAAACCGAGACTTTAGCGAAAATTGTTTCCTATAAAAGTTGTTTCTCTTTCAATAGTACTTCCAAAGAAATTGAAATTGATACCACTTTCTATTTGAAATTGTGAAGTTGACACCCCGTGGAAATATTTCCGCTACGCTACTGGATATGAAAGTATCACCATTTGAGTCTCCACATACGATTTGGTCATTCGTTTTTGTGTTTGAAGTATCTACGTGCACTACGAGCCGAGAAAAATGCCTGGGACGGGTGTCTGATACATCCTGTATATATGAGATGGCTGGTACGCATATGAAGTCGACTAGTGGTAGTAACTATGGATTCCGCCTATAATAAATATTTTTGAGTTCGTGCCGACCGAATCTAATCGGAGTTTTTCGTTAGAATCCTAAAGGAGATCACTAGGTCGACCTAAACTTAAGGATCGCCACTATATATATATATATATATATATATATATATATATATATATATATATATATATATATATATATATATATATATATAATAGAGAGAGAGAGAGAGAGAGAGAGATTTGAAAAGAAGAATGTAATCTTATTCGCCAAGGTACACGTATACAGTTTTCGCCAATGTACCATCTTTCGTCCTAATAGATGTTGTATAACAGAAGAATATGTACTACATCGCCGATAATTACATACGGGGATTCTAGTCCTAAGTGAACCAGGAAATGCGATATCCGTAAGTTAATCTTCTGAAATTTTTTACCTGTTATAAAATTACAACTCCGCAAAATCTAAAAGACACATTGGAAATTTTTGCAACACGTTTTGCACTCGTCTTCCTTCTGAAGATATGTATTTTCTTCTAATTCTGAATCGCTTGTGTCATCAGCACAATCAGTCGTTTCTTCTCGTTATACTCGTCATCAAGACTGACTTTCAAGAATTCCCACTTCCTTGAAGAGTCGAAGAGAATACTTTTATAGAATCTTTGAAAACTTCTTTATTGATTTTTTTCAGAAGGTAAGTTTATCGAAAGCCTTGTCTGGAAGTTCTCTTACTTGGTTGAAGTTTCTTTCTTTAACAAGTTTGAACAACAGTTTGTGTCATCAGCACAATCAGTCGTTTCTTCTCGTTATACTCGTCATCAAGACTGACTTTCAAGAATTCCCACTTCCTTGAAGAGTCGAAGAGAATACTTTTATAGAATCTTTGAAAACTTCTTTATTGATTTTTTTCAGAAGGTAAGTTTATCGAAAGCCTTGTCTGGAAGTTCTCTTACTTGGTTGAAGTTTCTTTCTTTAACAAGTTTGAACAACAGTTTGTGTCATCAGCACAATCAGTCGTTTCTTCTCGTTATACTCGTCATCAAGACTGACTTTCAAGAATTCCCACTTCCTTGAAGAGTCGAAGAGAATATTTTGTAGAATCTTCGAAAACTTCTTTATTGATTTTTTTCAGAAGGTAAGTTTATCGAAAGCCTTGTCTGGAAGTTCTCTTACTTGGTTGAAGTTTCTTTCTTTAACAACAGTTTGAACAATATACCATACAACAGAGCACTGGCCTGTTGAGTAGTATCTAATAGAACAGAAAGCATTCCAGCTTGAGAGACTTCTTTCGAAATATCCGCTGTGATAAGTGTGTTGATGGCATCGAAAACATAATTCACCGTCTTTTTGAAAGTTTTGTGACCACTATCCTGCTTACTTCCTCGTACGTGACTCAGTTCACTTTTTCGATGACGTTCTCCAAATTACTTTTAAGCGGAAAATCAAATTTGTTTAATAAGAAAATAACATCCAAAAAAATCCATGATCTGTAGCTTTATCTTCCAGTCTATAGGCTGCTTCATTTCCTTTTCCTCTGTAAGTGAGCTCTCTTTTACCAATGAGTTTCAGCACTTCGAAACTCGATTCATTACCTGTCTGTTCTTCTCAATCTGACACTGCCGTTGTTTTATCTGTTCATGAGGAAGTAATTTCTTAACACTATGTTCTCATTGGTTAGATACGTAAGCATCCACGTTGATGTGATGTATTTTAGGATATTTTTCTTTTATTACTCGATAATAAGCGTATTTAGTGTTACGTTCGACACATAGAGAGCCTTTAAGAAACGTGCTTGTTCAATCTGCAGAATAAGGTGTGCACACCCTGCAAGAAACGCATTTTGAGCAGGACAATATGACAGCCAAGCCCCGTTGGTGCTATCTGTTCGTTTATACGCAAACTCAGGATTAAACGGTATGCTTTATTTTGGTTGATAGGGATGAAACTCAAAAACTTGAATATCATCCTCTTGTGGACGTATGAAGGAGTTCGTTGCTCTGTCCCCTTCCTGCATCAAAATTTTCAATGTTTTCACTGACTTCGGAATTGGCATAATTAGAACTGGAGCCTTTTGTTCATTTTCTTTGACAGTAACAATCGTAGCTGATGTTCCACTAATTTCCCACTAATTTCAAGACTTCTGGAAGTGGAATCTTCTTGATCATTCTCTACTTTGACAGCGACACGTAACTGTGGTGGGAAGTAGTACTGGCCCCACCTGATCGAAGTTTGGACTTTGACCCCGACCTTTGTGACGTCATAGGTCAAAGGTCAATGACCTTGGCCCAAAGTCAATGACCGAGGGGTACTTAGGACCACCCCCTCTAAATTTTGGCAGGAGTACCATGGCCCACTCCCTAAATTTTGGCAGGGGTACATAGAACCACTCCCCTTGAATTTTGGAAATTGCCAAATCTAAAAATTGGGTGCGGTAGCCTAGGACCATAGTATGTACATCTAGTAATATTGGGGGTCTATGTCATTCCCTTTCATGGGTAAAAAATTGCCAAAAATTCAAATTTCGGAGGTTCTTGACCTAATTTATCCCCTTTGATGAGGTCTTATTACCCTATATAGTTATATGGACGTATACAGGGGTCCATTACCTTTCATAAGATATGGGTACATTAATGTACCCCTTTAAAAATTTGGAAGGGGTACCTTGGCCCACCCCTTAAATTTTGGAAATTGCCCAATTTAAACATTTGGTATTATAGTACTGGACCCTAATATGTATCATGATAAATTTGGGTGGTCCCCTTCGTTCCCTTTTAGGGGGTACAAAATTGCTAAAAATATAAACGTAAGCAATACGTTGTACCACGTGTTTGGTTTTTGACCTAATTTATCTCCTTGGATGAGGTCCTATTACCTTATATAGTTATATGGTCATGTATAGGGGTCCATTCCCTATCATAAGACATAGGTACATTTGTGCACCCCTTTAAATTTTTGGGAGGGGTACCTTGGCCCACTCCTTTAATTTTGGAAATTGCCCAATTTAAACATTTGGTATTATAGTATAGGACCCTAATATAGATCACTGTAAATTTGGGTGGTCCACCTCTTTCTCTTTTAGGGGTACAAAATTGCCAAATTTTAGTACAACAACGTGTTTGGTTGAGGGTTGAATTCAGGGGGTAGCCCGGGGGGAATCTACCCCCGAAGAAAATTCATTCCCCCCCGGAGAAACAAAAAATTTCAGTCACAAAATGTAGAAATTACTTCACCCAATTATTTGCTTTTCTTTCCGTGCACGTAGAGCCGAAATCCGATCTCTCAATATACATATAAATGATGCAAACCCATTGTATATAAATAGTAAACTTGTAATATCTAAGATAGAATACCAAATAGCCAATAAAACTTGTATTTCTTAACGCTATGACCGAGTTTGACAGAACATGAAATAGTACTATACTCTCGCCCTATATTATAATATTATATATTAGTAGGTAGCACTAAATGCAGAGATATTATTAAACGCTTGCAGGGACATGGGTTTAGAAGTAAATGCAGAGAAAACTAAATACATGGAAGTGCGTCGGGAGGTAATACGGCAAATTGTGGAGGCGTTAAAATATTAAATAATACTTTTGATAAAGTGAATACTTTCAAATATTTAGGATCAATATTAACAGACGAAAATCATATTCACGAAGAAATTAAATGTCGACTAAAAGCAGGGAATTCGTGTTACTATTCGGTTCAAAATCTCTTGTCGTCGCGAATTCTGTCGAGGAATTTGAAGCTTAAAATATATAAAACGATAATCATGCCTGTTGTTCTGTATGGTTGCGAAACATGGTCGCTTACTCTGAGGGAAGAACATAGACTGAAAGTATTTGAGAACAGGATCCTGAGAAGAATATTCGGACCCAAGAGGAACGAGAATGGGGAATGGCGGAAGCTTCATAACGAGGAACTACATAGTTTATACGGTTTACCCAACATTGTTAGGGTCGTCAAGTCTAGGAGGCTTAGGTGGGCAGGTCATGTAGCTAGAATGGAAGAAAGTAGAAACGCTTTCAAAGTCTTGACTGGTAGACCCATAGGAAAACGACCATTAGGAAGACCTAGGCGAAGATGGGAGGATAATATTAAGATGGATCTCGCAGAGATAGGAATACAAAGTAGAAACTGGATCCAATTAGCTAAGGATAGAAGTCAGTGGAGAGCTTTTGTGAACGCGGCATTGAACCTCCAGGTTCCATAGGCCATAGAGTTTTAGAGTAGGTAGCACTAGCACAGATTGAGAAAGAATAGGAAAGATAGGGAAGATCTTTCGATCATTCCATATGATCTCTGATGTCACCAGACTTCAGTTCTTGAAAATGTACAGTTCTTTCATTATTTGAAATAGAGCACCTATATCCTATTTCTCGCATCGGAAGTAACAGACGTAAATGTGATTTACGATTGTTAAAGTAAACACACCTTTCTTTAATTAAAAATAAGTCAGTTAAAGGGTGAGATTCAGAGGTCGTCATTTAGAGGGATCAGGGAGGAACAGGTATCCCTCCTGAGTTAGAGATTTATGTAGAATTTATCAATATGATAGTAGTATATAAATGAAAGATTGTTATTGAAGGTGATGAAGATCCTGCTTAGTGCCGTGCCATGAGGGAGGGGCAAGCGGGGCGATAGCCCCGGGCGCCGAAGTAAGGGGCGCAAAATTCGGGAGGGAAAAAGAAAACAAGGAAAGAAAAACAGAGGAATGAAACACAATGCACATGTGCATATATATAAAATGAAAGGAAAAAAGTAGTGAAAAGTGTTCAAAATCAACGAAAAGCAGGGTTTACTTTTTAAGATTTTCTTACCTTTCGCGGCTGGTCTGTCGACCTCACTCATATATACGGGGGTGCCGTCGTGTACTCTCGCGCCAAGCGCTGATTTTTCACGGCACGGCACTAATCCTACTGAAGATTTCGTAAACTAAACTATACCAAAGGCTAATATGCTTGATTTAGAATCAGAAGTGTGAGAAAGAATGATAACTTTTTGTTAAGATATTCCTATGTATGTTTGTTTTAGGACAAAAAATATTTGAGTTAATATAAATCTTTTTAAAAACTTCTACATTAGTAACAAAAAGTAACTACTGAATATAGGAAATAATAACAAAAATAGCTACTGTAAGGTCCATTACACAGTCAAGCGGAGATCCGCGCTCTGCGCCTCGTCTTCCGCCCTCCGCGCAACGCGTGTGTGCCTACACAGTTATCCGTAGCCACGCGCTACGCGTCACGTGATTACATACAAAATTCTCCTCAGTCAGTGTTGCGAGTCAACATGAATAAGATCGAAAGGACAATACTGGCTTCTTATTATCTCTGCAAGAAGAGAAAACGAACACAGAAAAATAGGCGGTTCCAAAGTCACCCCTTAGTTACCCAAAGAAGCTTTAAGGGAGCTTTTGTGACTGTGTGTGTAAGTTTGCGACAAAATGAGAAAAAGTTCTTCAATTATTTTCGCATGTCAGTCCGGTCGTTCGATGAATTAATTGAAAAAATTGCGAATCTCACGATTTTTGTATTCTACGCAAGCGGGATCCCACAAACATGGTCTCAATTCAACTTCTGTAATAAGTCTTTCTGGATCAATCTCCATTTTGGTTTTGCTACTAAGCACCTTGCTCTTTACATTTTAAAGGGAAGTTGCTACTCCGCGCGCGGAGTTCCGATTGACTACGTAAGCACCCATTTGCTCAATGGCCCTATCCGCCTCGCGGAGGACAGAACGCGGATAGGGCCACGCGGAGGCTGCTCCGCGTGATTATGCATCCATAAGAAACAATAAAACAATTTTGCCACGCGGGACTCCGCGCGCGGAACTCTGCGTGACTGTGTAACGGACCTAAATAGCAGTTAAACTTTAGTGTAAAATATTTTTGTCAGTCTTTATTTAATGTTTTAGATAAAATTAAACGATTGTTTTTTCTTAAATTATAATCTCGCATTGAATATTTATCAGCAATTAGTCTCAATATTAGGTAAAATGTGCATGTGAATGGAATTGTTAAATATGTGCTTTCTTGCAAAAATACAGAAAAACAATCCTTCCCCCCCGAGGAGTTGACATTCCCCCCGGGTGAAAATGTCTGAATTCAACACTGGTTTGGTTTTTGGCCCAATTTATCCTCCTTTGATAAGGTTCTATTACCTTATATGGTTATATGGTCATGTATAGGTGTCCATTCCTTTCATAAGACATGGGTATATTGATGCACCCCGGGAAGGGTACCTTGGCCCACCCCTTAAATTGTAGAAATTGCCAAATTTAAACATTTGGTATCATAGTACTGGACCCTAATATATATCACTATAAATTTGGATGGTCCATCTCGTTCCCTTTTAGGGGTACAAAATTGCCAAAATATAAACGTAAGCAATACTTAGTACCACGTGTTTGGTTTTGACCTAAGTTATCCCCTTTGATGAGATCCTATTACCTTATATGATTATAGGGGTCCATTTCCTATTATAAGACATGGGTATATTGATGCACCCTTCCTAAAATTTGGGAGGGATACATTGACCCACCCATCCTTCAATTTTGGAAATTGTTCAATTTAAGCATAGTACAGGACCTCAATATGTATCGTGATAAATTTCGGTGGTCTTATTGCCAAATTTTTTACTGCAACCATGTGTTCGGTGATTGACTCAATTTATCCTCTCTGATAAGGTTATAAGGTATGGACGGGTATCCCCTTTCAATTTGGTAGGAGCCTTAGGGTGTCAAATGCTAGTACGGCCACGTGATCGATGATTTGTTTTGATGCGCGACGGGTCCCTGGTCAATGTTCTCTAGGAATTAGGTGGAAACTTTGAAAGGAAAGATTCATGGCATTTAAAGCTTTTTCAACTTTCAAACTATAAAAAAAATCAGACCAAAGTTTTCAAAACAAAAATTGAAACGAAAACTTTTAAACAAAAATCTTGAAACTAAAAAATTTTCAAAACAAAAATTTGAAACAAAAAATTTTGAAACAAAAAAATACAAACAAAAATTTCAAACGGAAAATTTTCAAACAAAAATTTTGAAACGAAAAATTTTCAAACAAATACTTTTGAAACGAAAAAGATTTTCAAACTAAAGAATTTTCAAAACAAAAAAAGTTTGAAGCAATATTTTGAAACGAAAAAATTTGAAACAAAAAAATGTAACCAAATTTTTGAAACAAAAAATTTTCAAACAAAATTTTTAAAAGAAAAATTTGAAAACAAATTTGTAACGAAAAAATTTTCAAATCGGATTTAAAATCAAACAGTGATCAACTTTCACGGTTAACCGTTAAACTTTATCCGGTTTTCAACTATTCGATTAACAAATAGACGGTTTTCAACTATTCGATAAACAGATAAACGGTTTTTCTCGCCATCATTTACCAGTGAGTGCAAGAATTTACAAACTAAAAAAAAATTGAAGTCACTTTAAATACGCATCATATTTAAAACAAGGTGTTAGTGTTCATCATGGATACACAGTGGAAACATTCGTTTACCTGTATTCTCGCAGGACCCAGTGGGTGTGGAAAAACGAATTTTTGAAGCAATTACTTTCACATCTCCCAACTATGATCAATGCGAAATTTCGTAAGATATACTGGTATTATGCAGAATGGCAAGACGTGTATGCAACAATGCCGGTTCCAGTAGAATTTCACGAAGGACTTCCACGAATGAAAGATTTTCAGCCTCAAGATGGACCACATTTGATTATTATTGATGACCATATGCGAGAAGTGAATAGTGATATTGTTGATATGTTCACGAAAGGATCGCATCATCGAAATATTAGTGTGATTTTTATAACAAAATGTATTTCATCAAAGTAAGGCAAATAGAAATATGAGTTTAAATTGTTTGTATTTGGTGTTGTTTAAAAATCCACGTGACAAGTCACAAATCAAGCATATGAGTTATCAAATCATGCCTGAGCACCCATTGTTTCTACAAGAAAGTTATGCAGACGCAACAAGAAATCCACATGGCTATTTACTGATAGATCTTAAACAAGATACACCCGATGAAATGCGATTTCGTACAAATATTTTACCCGACGATTTGCATCATTACGTTTACGTACCAACAAAACATGTTTAAATTATTGTGCATGTGAAAAGGATGACTTAGTCTGTCACGATGTCTCCTACAGTGAAACACGCTGATCTGCTACGTGCTCTGCACAAAGCTAAACCAAGATTGCGTAAAGCTATTATATTATTGCGAATGCAGACGCTTCATTAATTCATAGTATTTGTGAATGTTGCTATAATGTCTTAAAAGGCAATGTGCCACTGACAAGTGCGCAGAAGTCAAGATTAAAGTGTTACAAGAACACGCTCCGTTATCTCGTGGACAATACAAAATCATTGGATAAAAAGAAGAAACATTTAGCCGTACAACAAGGAGGATTCTTACCTGCATTACTTGAACCTATTGTAGGAAGTGTGTTATCCAGTATTTTGTTTAAACAATAAACATCATGGAACATAGCAAGAAGATGGTTTTAGTGCCACCAGAAATGCTTCAACGAATGCATGCATCATCAGCCCGTGCGAGTGAAAATCGAGAATCTAATCTCGATCGTGAAATGCAATCTATATTGAATACATCGTATCCAAGTGATGAAGAAAAATGGAATCAGTACAATAGAATATTACAGAAATATCTTTATGTGATACGTAAACACGAAGAACCAATACCACTTACAATTACATCAATGAAACCTGATGGTGACGTTCCGAATGTTGACGATAGCACGAAGCAAGAAATTTTAGCCGCAATACCACAAATGTATCGTAAGAAAGCCGAACTACTATTCCGTCGTTTAAACAAGATGACTCAATTACGTGGGATCATAAAGGAACAGTGTACATCAACGATAATAAACTACATGGATCCAATATTGTAGATTTAATGTGCGATGTGACTCGACCAAGGAAACATTCTAATCCTCAAGACTGGGAATTGTTTTGCAACTACCTTGCATCGTCAAACACATCTCAAGAATTGATTGGTAATCCACGAAGATTAAACTATATTGTCAAGCATAATAGTACAACAGCATCTGAAGGATCTGCACCACCAAAACCGGCACCTGAATTATTTTCTTCCGGAGAAGAAGAAGAAGATGATGATGATGTTTTAGAAGTCCGACCAAAAAGAAAACGTATCATTCCACAATGGTCAACGTACAAACCATGAACAAAAAGTTGAAATCCATTTATTACAATCCAGCACATTCTGCATCGTTTTCTACTGCAAAGAAATTATGGCAATCCACAAGAAAATCTATACCTCTAGCCAAAATAAAACTTTGGTTAAACAAACAACCTACCTACACGTTACATCGTCTTGTACGTCGTCTTTTCCGTAGAGATTTTTATCTTGTCAACAATATTGATGATCAATGGGAATGTGATTTAAATGATTTACAATCACTTCAAAACTATAATGACAATTACCGCTATATTCTTAGTGATTGATGTGTTTAGTCGGTACGGGTGGGCTGTACCACTAAAATCGAAAAGTGCCGAGGATATAGTGAATGCATTTGAAATGATTTTCCAGGACAGGAAGCCAATTGTGCTACGTAGTGATCAAGGAACTGAATTTACCAACAAGACAGTACAAAAGTTTCTCAGGAAACACAACGTGCAACATGTTACAACAAAGGATCCAGATATTAAAGCCAGCATCGCAGAAATATTTAATCATTGAAACATCGTATGTGGAAATACTTTACCAAATATCAAACATACAATTACATCAAAGTATTGCCTTTACTTGTAAAAGCATACAATGAAAGTCGGCATTCCAGTATTAAAATGGCACCTGCAAACGTTTCTTAGGACAATTTACTGGAGGTGTGGCATAACTTATACGACAAAAAACTACAACGTTCAAAACAAGATACGGATTTATCTGTTGGTGATACTGTTCGTATTAGTAAAACAAAACGTATCTTTGACAAGGGTTACCTTGAGAACTGGACTTGGGAAATATTTAGAGTAAAAGCCAACGTACCAAGAAACCCACCAGTGTATCGACTAGAGGATTTAAATCATCAACTCACCGATGGTGTTTTCTACAGAGAAGAATTACAACCAGTACCGCTTCCTTCGACGTTCCTCATCGATAAAATATTACGTACAAGAAGAAAAGGTCACAGAAAGGAGTATCTCGTCCAGTGAAAAGGATATCCTTTCTCATTCAATTCGTGGATCCCTGCAACTTCATTGAAGAAGAAGAAGAAGAATGGAACCTGATCAAGATTTTTACGTTACACTTCCCAGTAATAGTTCCATGGATCATTTTCCAGAAAATACATTGACTTCATATATTACGAAATTACAACGACGTGTAGAGTTTCGCCAGAAATGGGATGTGGCAATTGTAGAGACTCATTATCCACATTCTTTGCTGAACATTAACAGTAAAAATAATAAAATATATTACAAAGCATCAAGTAGTAATGATCAAGAACCGTGGAAGTTTGTAACAATCCCTGTACGCTATTATAACAATATACTGGATCTTATTCATGCAATTAATATACATCATAAAGAAACCAATATATTTATATCTCATGACGCAACTAATAATATATGCCTCATAAGACATCCCAATAAGGAAATCCATACTTCTGTACAATTCTCACCAAGTGTTAATTTAATGCTTGGATTTGAACCGAAAAGTGATTTAAAAGATATGCAAAAGGAACAATATACACTGGATGTACGATTAGGCTTACCATCACAAATGTACGTCTATTGTGACATTATTGAATCTGTCATTGTTGGAGATATAATGGTACCCTTGCTACGAATTGTCAACATGGATCCTGTGAATCATACTTTTGGAAGTCATGCAGTACAAATCTTTAATCCTGCACATTATGTTCTGGTGGAAAAAATGAATTTTGAGCAAATACAAGTCGATATAAGGGATAGCACAGGTCATCGTATGCCATTCACCTTTGGAACGGTGTGTACAAAACTACATTTCCGTCGTTGTCGTCATGACTGATCCGTATTTGCAATACTACCAAAAACAAACGTTATCCGGTATCGGCAACGTCTATGTGGGAAGTCCCTATCAAGCAGGACATGGCATTGGAAGTTTCCTTGGTGGCTTATCTCGTTCAGTGTTACCACTTGTGAAGCAAGGAGCTAAAACTGTGGGAAAAGAATTATTAAAATCAGGTGCCAATATGATTAATGATGTTGTGATCTCGAATCAACCGCTGGAAGAATCGTTTCATCAACGTATGCAAGAGGCAAAATCAAATTTACAAGAAAAAGCTAAAAATAAGTTGAAAACTATGCTGGGAAGTGGATATCATAAACGAAAATGGGATGACTGCTCTCAATTTGAGGTTGACCTTCCAACGATCAACAACACCATCAATCCTACGAAGAGACGTAAATTATCACATAAGAAGAAGAGATCATTGCCATCGTCACCAGATATTTTTTTTAATTCAACGATGGCTTTCTTACATCATCAATCCTGTGAATGTGTAAAAAATGAATTGGACATTTTTTCAATGTTACCCACTCAAACCAGTGTTCTGGACAATCGTATTATTGGCTACAAACCAATTAGTTCAATAGCTGAAAATTCACCAATAGAATTTGTAGTGAGTGGTAGCAGTGATGAATATATTGATTTGCCACAAACCTTATTATACATTCATGCAGAAATTGTGAAACCAGATGGTTCCTCCTTCACCAAAACGGATAAAGCAATTGCACCTGTCAATGATGTTCTAAATGCTATGTTTAGTGAAGTACAAATCTACTTGAACAATAAACTAATTTCATTTCCGTCACATAATCATCCATATCGTTCGTACCTGGAAAACTGCTCAATTATAGTGATGGAGCTAAAAATACACATTTACAAACAGCAATGTGGTTTCAAGATACGGCTGGTCATATGAACGCAACCACTAGGGAGAACAAAGGATTTCAACAACGCTATGAACTGACAAAACAAAGTATGAAATTCGATATGATTGGACATCTTCATTGTGACATTCTTAATCAAGATAAATTTTTAATTCATGGAGTGGAATTACGTGTGAAACTTATTCCTGCAAAGCCAAACTTTTGTCTCATGGCCAGTGAAAGTGGTGTCAATGCAAAAATCAATATTCTAGATGCATCGTTGCAGGTGAAAAAAGTCAGCATTAGCCCTAGTGTCAAATTGGCACACATTAAAATTTTACAATCTACACCGGCAAAGTATCCTCTGATAAGGGTTCAAATGAAATCATTTACCATCCCGAAGGATATACAATCCAAAACTATTGATAACGTGTTTATGGGAACATTGCCAAATCGTATTATTGTAGGATTTACATCGAATGAAGCATCCAGTGGAACTATTACCAGCAATCCATTTGAATTTCAACATCTAAACATTAATTTCTTTACATTGTACGTGGATGGAAAAGCTGTACCTTCAAAACCATTGCAACCCAGCTTTGAAGAAAATCTTTACATTTCATCGTACCACACATTGTTCTCAGGATCTGGCATACATTTTACCAATACTGGAAATAAAATTTCAAGAGCCGACTACAAGAATGGATATACACTGTTTGTATTTGACCTAACTCTCGATTCTTCTGCAGGAGATTGTCACTATTGGAATTTACAACGACATGGAGCCATCCGATTGGAAGTTCATTTCCAAGAGAAATTAGCAGCACCTGCAAATTGTATTGTGTATGGGGAGTTTTCCTCACTCCTAGAGATCGACCACCAGCGCAACATTATCCTGGACTTTTAAATTACAAGGTACGTATACGTTATGTATCATTTCCATTCACGATGTTGAATACATCACAATTAGCTAGTTCTTTAAACGGTAGTCCATTATTCAGAAATCATTTTACCGGGGTATTTGCAAGCGATGAGTTGCCCTCACGGATTTCTCTACCCCTGGCAATCATTGTAAATACAGATCCATCCACAAAATTAGGAAGCCATTGGATTGCAATTTATATTGATAATCGCGGTGTTGGAGAATATTTTGACAGCTATGGCCTTCCTCCTTATGTACCACAACATGTTGCATTCTTAAAACTTTATTGTATGTACTATAAATATAATAATAGCCAAATGCAAAGTCTCGGTTCATCCGTATGTGGCTATTATGCTTATTTTTATTTGTGCTGTAAAGCCCAAAGAAAATCTCTGCGTCAAATTCAATACTTATTCACAACAGTACCCACGGTTAATGATCGTAGACTACTACAATATACATTCCAGGTAATTTTATTTTATTTACCATTGAGAGTGTATTTGTTTTTATCATCACCTATTTCTATACTAATCATTTTTTTTCCTCGTTTTTTTACAGAATTCACCATACGAAGCTTTGCAAACGGGTGCTATGCTGCGAAACATGGCAACAAATCATCACAATCAAGAAGAGGAGGAGGTCTAATGAAGAAATCCAGCTCAATATACAAACATTGTCAACAAGAAAGAAAAAGAAGAAACCAGAAAAAATGAATAAAATACAATTTATGCTTATCTATGAGTTTTTATTGTTCATTCTATCAATATGATGCATACAACGTTATCAGATTCTCCTAAAGAACTGTGCGATATAAGACGAGAACCCTGGGCAAAGTTTCCATCTAATTCCTAGAGAACATTGACCAGCGACCCGTCGCGCATCAAAACAAATCATCGATCACGTGACCGTACTAGCATTTGACACCCTAAGGCTCCTACCAAATTGAAAGGGGATACCCGTCCATACCTTATAACCTTATCAAAGAGGATAAATTGAGTCAATAACCGAACACATGGTTGTACTAAAAAATTTGGCAATAGGACCACCGAAATTTATCATGATACATATTGAGGTCCTGTACTATGCTTAAATTGAACAATTTCCAAAATTGAAGGATGAGTGGGTCAGTGTATTCCTCCCAAATTTAGGAAGGGTGCATCAATATACCGATGTCTTATAATAGGAAATGGACCCCTATAATCATATAAGGTAATAGGATCTCATCAAGGGGGATAACTTAGGTCAAAACCAAACACGTAGTACTACGTATTGCTTACGTTTATATTTTGGCAATTTTGTACCCCTAAAAGGGAACGAGATGGACCATCCAAATTTATAGTGATATATATTAGGGTCCAGTACTATGATACCAAATGTTTAAATTTGGCAATTTCTACAATTTAAGGGGTGGGCCAAGGTACCCTTCCCGGGGTGCATCAATATACCCATGTCTTATGAAAGGAATGGACACCTATACATGACCATATAACCATATAAGGTAATAGAACCTTATCAAAGGGAGATAAATTGGGCCAAAAACCAAACACGTGGTTGTACTAAAATTTGGCAATTTTGTACCCCTAAAAGGGAACGAGGTGGACCACCCAAATTTATAGTGATCTATATTAGGGTCCTATACTATAATACCAAATGTTTAAATTGGGCAATTTCCAGAACTAAAGGGGTAGGCCGAGGTACCCCTCCCAAAAATTTAAAGGGGTGCACAAATGTACCTATGTCTTATGATAGGGAATGGACCCCTATACATGACCATATAACTATATAAGCTAATAGGACCTCATCCAAGGAGATAAATTAGGTCAAAAACCAAACACGTGGTACAACGTATTCCTTACGTTTATATTTTTAGCAATTTTGTACCCCTAAAAGGGAACGAAGGGGACCACCCAAATTTATCATGATACATATTAGGGTCCAGTACTATAATACCAAATGTTTAAATTGGGCAATTTCCAAAATTTAAGGAGTGGGCCAAAGTATCCTTCCCAAATTTTTAAAGGGGTGCATTAATGTACCCATATCTTATGAAAGATAATGGACCCCTGTATACGCCCATGTAACTATATAGGGTAATAAGACCTCATCAAAGGGGATAAATTAGGTCAAGAACCTCCGAAATTTGAATTTTTGGCAATTTTTTACCCATGAAAGGGAATGACATAGACCCCCAATATTACTAGAGGTACATACTATGGTCCTAGGCTACCGCACCCAATTTTTAGATTTGGCAATTTCCGAAATTTAAGGTGGGTGGTCCTATGTACCCCTGCCAAAATTTAGGGGGTGGGCCTTGGTACCACTGCCAAAATTTAGAGGGGGTGGTCCTAAGTACCCCTCGGTCATTGACCCCGGGCCAAGGTCATTGACCTTTGACCTATGACGTCACAAAGGTCGGGGTCAAAGTCCAAACTTCGATCAGGTGGGGCCAGTACTACTTGGGAGCACCAATTTCAGCATTCATGAAACTAGAGGTTTCCTGTTCATTTTCCACTCATGACAATAGCATTCGTAGCAGATAAGGTGGGATCGCTAACTTCAATACTTTATTCAGTCTTTTGGCAGTCAGTAGTTGATAGTCGTGCAGGCTTGGATCCACTAAATAAGTATGTATTCTTGCACGCATCAGCATCTGCTTCTAATAGCTTTGCCTTCTTTCCATGACGCCGCATCGATTTTCACGATTTAAAGCATGGTCCATTCAGTCCAAATTTTCTTTCATATCTTTCATCTTGGAGGCGATTCGTTGCGAGGGCGCACCGTACGCCGCCCGGCAGCCCGATGGCCCCATCCGCCCCTGATAGGGGCTGAGAAATATCCCGAAAACTGTGTCGGATAATCGAAATTGTATATATAACGTGAATAATAAATCTGTTCATATCTTTAGAACCTGATGTGACAGAGCATTCTTATGACGATTTTCGAAATCAGCGTGACCATTTCCTTAAGAATCACTTATTTTGATCGCGAAGGTATTTTAAAAAGTTCTTTTGTTTGGCAATGTTATTAATTACAAGATACAATTATTTTTGTGTGTATTTTTCGTGTTGTTTAAATTATATAAACATTTGTTTTCTTTTTATTTGACAGTACCTGCTGATCTTTTCAAGTCTGAAAATCTTCTGCAGCGTTGTACAGCTCCTTGCAAAGTTGTTCTGAAGTGTGGGCATACGTGTCAAGGAACTTGCAAAGGATGTCTAAACGGACGCTTTCACAAATTTTGTCAGATGAAGTGTGATAGAACTCTAATATGTGGTCACAGGTCAGTTTTTTAAAAATCTTAATATTCTGCCTTCTGCTGTCAAACCGACTGTAATTATATATATTGGCTTAATGTACGACCTTAGTATTTTTCTCTATCAGCCTGACAACCAGAGGTGCACCCACGGGAGGGGTCCATCGGGTACAAATCCCCCAAATTTTATTAACTTGATTAACATTTGTATACTTTCTTAACAGGACTATACATGTTTGACAGAGAAATGATTAATGCAAGCTAAAGATTTGATTGTACGCCTCATCTGTAGGCCTACTCTTTTTTTCTTATAAAAATAATCTATTTCTATCATTTTTTCCTAAAAATATAGGTGGCAGTAATTAACAATTACTTATCATCTTTTTGGGTGCAGAGTAAGACAGGTTCAGTATTACATGGACACTCGAAAATAATTTGGATCCCTCCCAGCAAATATCTCTGGGTGCATGCCTTCTGACGACCAATATATTATAGTGTATTCCATATAGAACGCCGAATTCGAAAATACAGAGTCAAACAGGCATAACTTCTTGAAAATGGTTATATTTTGCACATATGTTATACCAGTAATACCTCCATTTAGTTATTAAACAATTTCAGGTATGTCTCCACCCCCCACTAAGTTTGCATGCATTTATATTATAATCTTCACAAAAGTATTAAATACCTTCTTGTAGCGCGTATCTGTCGCGATGCCTCCAACCAAGGGTATGTGTCTACTTTCAGTTCCAAAAGAGTACATGTTCGTTGATGGTAACTGTGGTTTACCAACTCCATAAGAAAAAATCACAGAGCGTATGGTCAGTTGACCTTGGAGCCCATTTCTTGTCAACGTGCAAAGAGATTATTATTGCTGCAATTTTTCGTGGAGTACAGTAAGGGTTTCGTTCGAAGTGCGGCAAGTCGCTCCATCCTGCTGAAACCAAAATCGCCAATCTTCATATTTTCGAGGGTAGGCCACAACTGATTGGATATTCTGCTACGTAACGTTCTTGATTAACGGTACCTATATATTTCTCTCATCATCTAGAAAGAAAACCGATCCAAACACTACACTTACCAAAACCCTACACTACAACCATCCTCGGCGGACGGATTCCATACTTCTGGATTAGTCGAGAATTTTTTTTCACCATATTTGGCACTTTTGTTTATTGAAAAATCCATTCAAGTGAAAGTGTGTAAAGGATTTATTTATTAGGCAAAATGATTTGTTTATTTGGGCCGTCTGAAAAGGATTTATTTGGCAAAATACTCATCCCCTGCCAGTTTTTTCATAAGCCAGTCAGCAAATCTCTCTCACTTCCCATGATTAGCAGGCTTCAAATGTTGTGTGAATTGGATTTGTACACATCCATGTGAAAGATTCAATGTAACGAAGTTGTCGGAATATTTAACTGCTACGAACGTTTGCAAACTGATTTTCGAGAACTTGCAGTGACACCCTCTTGCGCAATAGCGATTAGTTGCTCTGTCCGATGAGAAGTATTCCACTTCAGGTGATCTCAACGTTGACACTGAATAAGTTGTCTTCAACTTCAAATTATACTGCGAATTGTAGATTCGTTAGATGCTTAATTCCTTCTGAAAATCGTCGATGTTTCCTCACTGTTTGCGTTTCATTTTCACCACTGCCTTAAAATGTCATTACAGTAAGAACACGTTGCTGAGTCGTAAACTAATCCAACTTCACATCGCAGACCCAAGAAGATTACTTGTGCTCACATTTACTGCGATAAACTGTTGCATGACTGAAAGCCAGAAAAAAAGGGTAAAACAATTGAAGCTACAGTATTCGGAGTGACAAGGGATAATAACGATTGTAAAAACAAGTCTACCGACTTCGAAACAAACACATTATTCAACTTCGGCGTTCAATGTAGAACATCGTATACAGTACAGATAAGTAAAATTTATTTCATCAGACAGTCAATTAAAATTAGTTGAGCAAAATATTTTACATTATGTTTATATTTTATTTTTCTGTAGGTGCAATATTGTGTGTGGGAATGGATGTCCACCATGTGATAAAAAGTGTGAATATTGGTGCAGACATCAAATTAAAAATATGTCTTGCCTCGAAGAAAAATGTCAACAGCCTTTTCCTTGCATCCATGTGCACAAAATTTCACGCTGTCAACGAAGATGTGGTGAACCATGCATTGAATGTACAGTAAGTACCCATAGAAAATGTAGTTGTCTTTGAACACTATTGGACTGTCAGCAAAGTAGTCTGACAGTATGTTGACATAAGGTTTACACTAATGTGGCACAACAATCATATTCCTTCGTTATTGCACCATAATTCCAATTTGTTTAAATTAAGAAATTATAATTTAATTGTGATGTTTAATTCTTGTCTCTAAACCTCACTATCTAAGCCAAATAACTTTGTAGAGAACATAAACTTATAGAAACTTTGGGTTATATACTATTCACTCGTTTTCTTACGCGCTTCATTAAAATTTTCCATTCTTATTCACTTCATAAATAATGGAAACACTTTAATAAAATATAATAGGGTCGTTGGACCTCTTTTAGTCTGTAGTACAGCTTATATACCTAAGTTACTGCGGCTTGTAACCAGAGATGGAGTGGGTCAGTGGGCCAAGTGGGTCAAGTTTTCTGGGTGGGTCAGTGGGTCGTGGGTCAACAGCATGTGACCCACTGTGACCCACCATTTACCGTGACCCACTGCGACCCACCACCCACCATGACTCACTGTGACCCACCACCCACCGTGACTCACTGCGACCCACCAACCACCATGACCCACTGCGACCCACCACCCACCGTGAACCACTGCGACCCACCCTCTCTGCTCACTGCATTGTAGACAGTATCTTCTGAGGACTAGTAAATTTGTCTCCGTTTTACTTTCAAGACCTTCATTTTCCTTTCTTTTCCACTTGTTTCTGTCTACTTACCTGAGGTGAGTATATCTAACCAAGTGAAAAAGGAACTTCAGGCACTTTTGGATATTGATATTTTTAATTGTAACAATAGCAATAGGACTTATACTACTACTTGGCTTTTGAGACCTGTGAGTTTTTAGAGCTAACTACTGGAAAAAATACATTTTTAAATCACTGTAATATATAAATTATATATATATAAAAAAATGAATGTAACTATGTGTGCCTGATCATCACGGCCAAATTGCAAAGTCAAATGAAATTACTTTTGGTATATAGTTAGGCCTTAATCCAAATTGGGATGTTATATTGCTTTTATTATAATGCATAATATCCTAAAGAGGTAGTGAGGATCCGAATTTTTGCGGAAAAAAATGAGTATCTTGCAAGCCGTTAAACTTACGGACCTGAAATTCAGTGTATTAACTCTCTATTGAAAATAAACTGTGTGTCCTAGCATTTTTTAAAATTCTCCTTTATGCGGAGGGGGGGGAGGGGCTTTCCACTTTCTATATATGGAAAATTGGTAGTGAGTTGGTTTGTAAAAATGATCGAAAACGATCGATGTTATTTAAGAAAAAATTAGAGACAAAAAATACAGTGCTTGGCTTCATATATCCATTGCTTTCTGCTATAATAATTGCTGAAGCTTATGTTTATTATATGGAGCGCTTACAGCACAGGGCAATCAACCCATAAAGTTGTGAGAAAAATAGGCATAAAATTTGTACTGTAAGCTTAATTACACGGAAATTTGAAGTTTGGATTGTACGCATAATTGTATGGAAAAGTTTACACTTTTCTCCCTTTACGTTGGTCTACTTACTTTGATTTGGAACTTTGAAATGTCATCCTTTTTTCCACTGAAAAGTTTTGATAATTCAACAAGGAAATAATTATACTATGATAATTTAATTGAAATTCATCGTAATTTGGCACATGGCAAACAACAATGTGGTAATTGAAGTTGAAGAAGGAGGGAAATTCCCATTCAACTCTGAACACTTTCCAGGAACCTCGTTCCCTTTCGCTTTCTAGACGGGGTAGGGAACTTGGTAATGGTATCAAACCTTCATGTGTAATTACAAAAATTAAATTTATAAACAAATAAGAAATCATCAGTTTATCAGGCTTTAATTGATAATTTATTCACAAGATCCCCTATCAAAGGCGTGGTAGATGAAATTTCTGTTCTACATGCGTCGACATTGCCAACTGACATGGTCGATATGGAAAAGATGTTGTTTGGTGATAGAAAGATGATACTTCTGCTGAGTATTTCAAACCCGACCAAGAAAAATCGTTATCAGACTTAAGATGAGCAACAAGTAGATTGTCGATGAGAAGTTGCAGAAATCGGGTAGAAATATTATCAATTTCCACGACAGAGCGCGAACGGGGATTTCCCCTTATGAATTTACAGATGACTAATATTAGAAATACACTAAGTGCTCAAGCATTGTCTAACTTGTTGCTTTAGGTAAACTACTTTGAATAAATATTCATAATAATTGCAGTTATGCATATTTGTAACTTAAATTTAACGTGGTGTTTTAGTGATTACACAAATTACAATTATGAGCATACTTTATGGAGATGCTCTCACAGAGGGTACCCGAGCACTTTTATACCCTATGAACAACTGATTTTTCAAGTCTTTTGTGAGAAAAATACTGTGAACTGAGAAACCATAACCTTTTCCATATTGCACAGGGTTATTTTCCTGCGAATAGAAGTTTGTTGTGGAATGCGTTCAGAAATTAACACTTGAAAGAATACTCTCTTAGTACAAGTATATTTTAGGCACACACTAATTTTCCCCACCTCGAACTGTTTCAATTTCCTCACTGACAAACACTTTACCATTTTATATCGTAAAGGTCAGATCCACTGTTATTGTAACAGAGTGGCGCTTGAGCGATTGATTAGAAATTGAAACTCCGGTTAGTGACAATTTCAGTCTTGTTTTATTACAAGTGTAAACTCTTTAGTCAGTTCAGAAGAGGCCGTGGATCGTGTTCAGAGTTGATGACGATGGATTTTGGTGAGTCAGAGTAGGTCAAAGTGGATGAGAGTGGTTCATAGTGGGTGGTGGGTCAGAGTGGGTCACGGTGGGTGGTGGGTCAGAGTGGGTCACGGTTTGTGGTGGGTCAGAGTGGGTCATGGTGGGTCGTGGGTCAGAGTGGGTCATGGTGGGTGGTGGGTCAGTGGGTCGTGGGTCAAGTTTTCATTGACCCACACCAACTCTGCTTGTAACACGTAAATTGTTTATTTTGGGATAGTGTAAACTTTCCATCCACTGCATCACTCAGATACGTCAGCGGTGATGGAGGAGGAACTTCACACTTGACTTACTGCTCTATAACGACCAACTGATTTTTGGTCTGGAAAATCCAGAGAAGTGCAGGATTCTGTATCGCACATAATATTTTTTGTACCAGGTTATGCACAGGTTTGTTGCTTAGCCAGGACCAATCTGTAAGCCGCAAATAGACGGAAATTATGTGTGTTCTTCGTTGGCACGTGCAAAGTACAGATAATAATGGTTATGCACTCCGAAAAACATTATCTGGTTGGATACGGACATTACACAGTCCCATTCCCATGTACGAAGTAGACTTTCTTCTTACTGGAAATTAACATACGAAGAAAAAAATGAGTACGTAGCAGCACTTAAATATCTGTAGGAAACATACGTACTAAGATAAGAAGCACATACGCAACACTTAGGCTGACCTGGCTCCATTTCTCTACGACCTTACCGTTGATCTATTGGAAACCACCTGTGCCTTGGATGCACGTGGTTCTACAGTGTGTCCCAAAAGTCACCGCACTTGATGCTTAAGACCGTATAAATAAATAAATAAATAAATAAATAAATAAACGAAATGGAATGAGAAGGAACGCTCTTTGCAGTAGAAAACCCTATATATTGAGAAAATTTTCAGACACAAACATGTTTCTTGCCATGCATGATCTAATAATAAACATTAAAAATGTTACCAGAGCCGGAAAAAAGTTGAAAATCGATTATACTGAATCACAGAAGCCATACCCGTAAATTGTTTCAACATTTCTCAATATTGCCGAACAATCTGGATGCCTATATATTGAATTTGACAGAAAAAGTACGTTGATGAAGTCTTTCAAACATTGCGTCACGTGTATTATCGAGCTATTCACAAAATCCATATTTTTACAATAATATGAACCACGCTGGTAACACTGCTGGTCACTGACAGATGGGTTTGACCATAGCTATCTCTGGGAAGGCCCCGCCATAGAAACTTGGCAACGCAGCGCGAACGTCCTATCGGCTGTAATATTTGCCTTTCAGTAAATGGTGGAAATCGCACGCTGTCAGTAAAACGTGTTTGTATTTTGGTGCTGTAAAGTATCACATTTATGGGAATTAGAGGACAGAATGCCAAATAAATGTGTTGTGCCTAGGTGTCAAAGTAATTATACCAAACAATTAAGGAGGAAGGATATGTAAAGTGTTTCCGATTTCAAAAAATAAATAAATAAATAAAAGAACTTACGTGAACGATGGATTCGGGCTATCTCACGAGCCAACTGGACCCCATCAAACAAGTCAGTAGTATGTATAAAACATTTTAAAGAGTGAGATTTAAGTTATGTGGAGAAATATAAAGATTGGAGTGGAAATTTTCGTGAATATAAACGCGAACAACCTATTTTGTGTGAAGACGCCGTTCCGAAAATCTTTCCAAATCTTCCATCGTATTTGAATGACAAGAAGGCTTCAAGGAAATGAGATCCGGAAGAAAGAAGAGAAGATTTTACTAATCTGCAGAAGAGACAGAAAGAAGTTAAAGAAAAACGGAATAAGGAAGACGATTAAAGATTTATTCATTAAAGATTTTCAGGATTTTTCTTCATCCATTAAGAATAAGGTAAATAAAAGCAATTGGTCTATCTTTAAAAACAATGCTTGTTGTTTGTTGTATAAATTAGATCTTGCTAATGCTCCGAAACTCAGTTGCAGTATTAGAGTAGATCAAAATTTTCATACTACAGTACATATGAACGGAGGGATCTTGCCTAATGACATGTTAGTGTGTATCAACACCAAAATATTTCTTTGTAGAAATGATTTACTTCAACAGTGGAGTCAATTGTTTCGACTCGTCGAATTTTGTGACAGTTATCAAGTTCCAAATAACAACAAAGAATTCTTAATTGCCCAAATTAGTGCTTCACTTGAACAATTAAAATCTACTGTTCAGAATGTTGACAGTAAACGCTCGGAGGCTACACTATAGAAATTAGCATTTTTGTATGATCAGTTCTGTTTTTTTTTAAAAAAAAAGAAAGAAATACAATGTAAATACAGTTTTAAATTCATTCTTGATATATATGCAATCTGTCAAATGTCATGATGTAATTAGTGTTAATAATATTTTATCTTTACTACATCCGAGGTATTTGCAAAAGCTGTCTGCTTCTTTTGCTATCAATCCTGCATGTGAAGAAGAGATCATCCACTTTTAAAACACGTTACTAAGAATCTTACAGAAAACGACAAAACTGTGAACCTATTAGTTGATGAAATTCATGTTAAGCAAAGTTTAGATTATAAAAGTGGACATTTATTTGGTTTTTCGTCTAATAATTCTGATAATTTAGCAAATAGTGTTGTTGCATTCCTAATCAGTTCTGCTTTTGTAACATTCGACGAAGTTGTCAGATTAATTCCTGTCAAACAGGTGAAAGATTCAGAGTTAGCAATAATGACAAAAATGTAATAATGCAGATGCAAATGTCAGGTCTGAAGACTTTATGCATAATAAGCGATAACAACAGAATCAATCGTGTTCTGTTTAACATTTTAACAGCAACATCGGATTCTAAATATTATTTTCATATTGAAGGCAATCCTTTAAAAATATTTGTGCAATTTGACAGTGTTCATGTTTTTAAAAATATTCGCAGTAATTGGCTGAATGTAAAAAATGAAACCAAAACATTTCACATACCTTTGACGTAACTTAGATAAACCTCTGTCAAATAAATAATTAACTGTTATTCAGGGTGATGATGTTGTTGAGGCGTCGTTTTCAAAAATACGTCAACTGTATGAGAAAGAAAGAAAAAAGTTGGTTAAATTAGCACCTCACTTGAAATTTTCAAGTGTATGTCCTGACAATTTTGAGAGACCAAAGATTAATTTGATCGTTGACGTTTTTAATGAAGTTACTGTATCAGCGTTATATGTGCTTGGTTATGAGGGTACAGCATACTTTGTAAATTGACATGGTGGTCGATTTTGAACATCAAAAGACGTATGACACACTGTCTGCAAACCAATCCTTTAAAGAAACCGTTTGAGGATGCTGATGATATTCGGATACGTTTCCTCGACAATTTTATGGCTTGGTTGGATAAATGGAAGGAAATGAACAGTACAAATTCTGAAATAGGCAGTTTGACCAAAGACACATACAATGCTTTGAATCACTGCACTTTAGTAATGAATGAAATTATATTGTATTTGATAAGGGTTTTAAAAGTCAGTTATGTACTAACAGGCAAGTTTCAAACCGATAAATTGGAATCTCGCTTCGGTCAATATAGACAGCAGGAGAGAATTAGAACATCACAATAGCACAGGTGACAGAAACTGAACGGAACCACAGGATCAATGGAATATTAGAACTTCGTTCCGCAAGATATGGAAATGTTACATTCTCAAGCGAAATATTGGATGATCATTACGAATTTGTAAACATTGGAGATAATATTAATAGTTTGTTTCTTGAGATTCTAAACAAAGACTATTTGAGCAGTGTTACATTAGATAATTCTGCATTTCTGTACATATGTGGCTGTGTGTGTTTCAAGACAGCACACAAACTTAACTGCGATGCATGCAATGATATTTTGATACACAAAGAGGAATCAAAATATAAATATTTCACTAACATAAATCGAGGCAAATTGTTGATACCATTAGATTATTTTATTGTAAGAGTATGCAAACATGTATTTGCCATTATGCGGATGTTAATATCTAAAGAATATGAAAACAAGTTCATTTCAAACAATAATCAGAAATTAGTCTTGCATCGCCTGAGTGCATTAGGGATAAGCAGAGACAATAACATACCGGTAATCGATTGTGTGAATAATATTGTAAATCCATGCCACCACGACAGTGAAAAATTGGTAGAACTCATTGTTTCTATTATGTGTAATATTCTTTTGAATATTCAAAATTAATGAAGAAATCTGTTGTAAAAGAAAGGAATAGAAGGAAATTAGACATCCTTTCAGCGTGAGAACGGCCTTCCATAGACCTACAGTTCTGACAATTCTGCCAAATTTGCACATATGCACTCTATATGTATTATCTACAACACTTACGAACATGGGCGCCCGAAGAAAATTTTCTAGGGGGAGGTATCTCCCTGGTTACTATATTACGTTTGGTATTTTTATTTGTATTAAGAAAACCTTAAGAAATTGCAGTTCTTGTTATAATACACATATATACAGGATGTTCATTTATTATGTAGCCAAATCAACGGGCGAAATCCTCTCACCTAAACAAATAAAAAAAACAAAAAACACATGGACATAGGGCGAAAACCGTGTTGTTTCAAAATTACACATGCCGAAAATGAGGAAAGTGTAACTTTGAGGCTGCCTAACTCGAAAACTATAAGGCATATTAAACGCGGTTAAAGAAATATCAGAGGAACTAGTACAGTCTCTATATAAATATCCATGTTTCAGAGTTAGGTTGTACCGGCGCAACGAATTTTATAGAGGGAGTTGGGATATCAGAACCCTGATTTAAGCACGTATAGGGAAAAAGAAGATATGTTTTGATAGAAAATGTCTAATTATCGGTTTATTAAGCTGTTATCTCGTATACAATTATTACTAATTTAATATCTGCAATTATGCAACCACACATAGCACAGTCTAACATCATAGAAATGTGGGTGATAACACTTGCAAACCAAGTTCTAACAGTTAATATCATTCGACAACGGTGATCTAAGCAGGATAAGTGTCATATACGAACAAAAATGATAAACAAAATTGCAGAGATACAGAAATCCGAAATGTTGTGAAAATGAACATCAGGGCAAAGGATTCGAAAAACTATTTACCGAAGAGCGGGTATAGCATGGTACATTCAGTGACATCTTACTTTTTGTATCCAATAGTAGATGTAATAGATATTGCGAGTAAATGGTGTTGAAACAAATGATAGAACGAAAAGTTGGAGGAAACGGGAGATCTCGAGTAAATCCATTAACACGATGATGTCCACCACGAGTTTACGTACCATAACGCATTAAAAGAGTATACATATTTGTTTTGTGTACTAAGGTGAACAAGAATCCAGATAACAATAATAATTATAAGAGATGTTCGATGAGTCATCCATCATCAATACACATTTAATGAAATAGCAGATATGTATCTTATGTATAGTCGTGCCTATGGGAAACCACATGAAGAACAACTTCTATACCATGAATATTTTGCAAATCATGTTCTTCCCAACCGCAGTACTTTTGCTGTTATCGATACCGCATGTGCATGCTACATATGATTCAGTTGGGCACCCTCGGACAGGCTTGACTCCTCATCGAGAAGAGAAAATTCTTCAGATAATTAAAGAAGATCCTTGTACCAGTACAAAAAGGCTAGTAACGCTAGGTGTTTCACACGGAACCGTATGGAGTGTGTTTCGCGAACAACAACTCTATCCCTTCCATTTGCAACATGTGCAAGGAATAAAAGAAAGAGACTATTGTCCGCAAAGACATCTTTGCGAGTGTTATCTTAATTGGTGTGTAGATAACTCTCTATTTCCTTCATTGATCATATTTACTGATGAGTAGTTCACGCGAGATGGTGTTGTCAACATCCACAACGAACACCAATTGGCAGAAGAAGACCCTAACGCAAATTTACCTACCCGACACCAACATCTATTCTGGATTAATGTCTGGGCATACATATTGGAGAACGCACTTCTAGGGCCATATATTTTATCACAGCGTCTTACAGGTGCAACATAACTGCAATTTCTTCAACGAAAACTTTCGGAATGATTACAAAATGTTCCTTTCTCGAGAAAATCTCAACTTTGGTTTATACACGATGGTGCTCCACCACATTTTCTGTGAGATGTTCATGTATTTCTTGATCAGTATTTCCAAGACGGATGAATAGGGCGAGGAATACCCATACAGGGACCTCCTCGCACTTCTGACCTAAATCCTTTGGATTTTTATTTGCGGGACACCTCAAAAGTATACTGTACAAAACACAAATAAACGAAATACATGAATTGGAGCAAAGAATTCGTGATAGATTTTCAAAAATACGTAATTCACTTATGCATTCCAATAGTGTACGTGAATCACTGTCAACCGTGCAGAGTATTGTATTGAACTGACGGATGACACATCGAGCATCTCTCATAATTATTATTGTTATCTGGATTCTTGTTCAGCGTAGTTGTTCAGAACAAATATGTACACCCTTTTAATACGTTATAGTACGTAAATTCATGGTGGACGACATCGTGTTAATGGGCTCTTCGCAGCTCGCGCCAAGTGAACTTTGTGGTGGACAGACACCGTGTGCGTAAGTTTTCTCGGAGTTCTCCCGTTTCCTCCCACTTTCTTCATTCCACCATTTCATTCATTTCTCATCATCACCATCTCCTTTAGCTTAGTCGGCATAACAATGGGACGTAAAACTTGAAAGATTTCATTTCTCCTGCTGTGGCAGAAGCAGCGTTAGGAAAGCCGGAAGCTACAGATTTTTCTTCTAAATGTGCTTATTCTTTCTCTCCGTTTATATACAATGTACGAAATTTCATTGAGCCCAGTAACCATGTCTGAGAGTTTGAGCGCCATCTTTAGTAGAGCCGTATAACCAATACAATTCGAGCAAAAAATGGTACCTTGACAAGATTGTATATAAATAGTGGCGTGAGAAGGTGTCAAAAGTTTTGTGAAAATCGCAACCTGAAATCCCACAGGGGGTCTTTGAAGTTGAAATATGCAAAAATATCTTGAATGGTTTCACTAGTAGTGTGTATATTCCGTTGAACATGGAGTGGTTTGGTTTGACTGATGTACAATAGGGCAGTTTTCTTGATACTTAAGTCAAGATAGCAGTTAAATTTTAAAATCTGTATTGAGCAGAGTGATAGGTCGATTATCTGCAACACCATATTAGTTAACTCTATTAGGTATTGAAACAATAATCTTTTAAACTGGCGCACCTGTATATATATATATATATATATATATATATATATATATATATATATATATATATAATAGAGAGAGAGAGAGAGGGCTCCATGATTAACCCCCGCCTGGGCCTTTTATGGCCCAATCCGCCACTCTTTGTATCGTGTGTGTATGATATTGCGTAGAAAATTGCGATGTGATACCGCTTTAATATCGTTGAAATGTAAGTGCATGGTTATCATACTGATTATAGACGATCAAAGAAGGCTTGAACAAGACTTTTGTTCAATACCATTGAGGACTTATTGATTAGAAAGACGTCAGCACTGACGTCATTTTTGTCTTGAATTCACTAGTTTCATTCAAGAGATTTCATTTCGGTCCTGTTCTAAACAATCCAATTCAAGAGCATTTAATAGCCAATCAGCGGCGTGCACCGCTCGTGTTGAGTGCAGGAAAATGCAAACCAACTATAATGGCGTCGTGTGACAGAGCTGCAATTTTTAAATAAATATCTTTTATTACTCTTTTCCATAATTATCTAATGCTCAAAGTGTGCATTATAATAATAAACAAAAGCTAATATCTGCGCTGGAATATATTGTTAGTATTTTTGTTAATAATATATACACTTTATGTAGTTACAGTCCTTGCATGTCCGTAACTATTGTTAAATTCTGAGGCAATTATAGGTATAAGTTTTAATTTGAGAATTTAATACACAAGAATATCGGATGTGGATTAACAGGTTGACTGCCAAGGTGATTTTAGGGTACTGGTCCCAGAAGGCCACAAATTTCTTCTTACCTTTGGATCAATTATGGATAGTCATGTCACATTTCTTCGCGATATTTTGCTTCTCGCGAAAATGTACCAATGGGAGCCGAGCACCATATGTCATGCTCATGGTCTCACAGTAATTTGTGACAAGGAGCGTCATATATAATGCTCAAGAATCTGAATAGGTTAGTAATTTGTGATATCAAGCATGAACATCATATATGGTGCTCATGGCCCCCACAGAAAAATAACGTGAGTACCACATATAAGGCTCATGGCAGTCAACCTGTTAAGAAAGGAGAGTCCATCATATATATATATATATATATATATATATATATATATATATATATATATATTTGTTGGACTTTCCTTTCTGACTTCTCTTGCTTTAATAAGACGTTTTGTACTGTTATTAATCTGGTATAATAATAAAAAAAATAATTCCGTACAGTTTGATAATATGTTTGCAAACTGAAGTACCTTGAAAATGATTACATGTTATCCTATATAAGATAATAAATTATTTTATTACGGAATCCACACGTAGTATTTCAGAAGTTATTTCTTAAGGTTGGAGTTGCTTTCATGCTTGCAGATTAATTTTACGAGAGTTTTCCCGTAAGGCACAAATGAGCATATAGACATGTGCCACATATACGAAAGTGAAAAAAAACAACACTAAAATCGAGAATGTTATTTAACAATGTCAGGGCAGGAGCATAGAAGGGGGCCCACTGTGGAGTGCAGAGGAAGAAAAGAGAAATCTCCGTATTGAAATCATATGTAAATCTCTCCCTTACTGCCCCTTTACCTACAAGAATGTTGTATCATCCAAATTTAAAGAAAAACTTATGATATGCCAAATAAAATAATAGCAATTACTGAAATTTAGGTAAAAGTTGGTAGAGCCAAGATAAAAAAAATCTTTATATAATTTCTATAATGCCATTCCTGTAAGTGTGAGTTCCTTATTTAAAGTCCTGTAGCCCCTTTCGGACTTTCTTTGATAGGTGGACTTACGCGTGAGTTATCTGCCACCTTGGTTTATCAAAGAATAGGTGTGTGATTACCTTATTAGTTTCGAACATCTGATATTAAAGAACATGGAATGCAGCAAGCCTGCAAGAAACAAACAAATTATTCTGGTACTTACCATACCAGCCGAAATTCTATTAGGGAAGGTGATAACTCCATGTGGTTTAATAAACACTTTTATTTTAACACACTTAATCACTTAAACCAAAGCACTTAATTTATATCGATATATTATTTGTGCACAGTTAAACCGAAAGAACTATCTTATGATTTTTTATCACTAGTTCATAGTTAATAACATATATTTGTATCCACTGCACAGTTCATCTTCTTTAATTCCCAGGTAGATATGTCCGTTACTTCACAGCGTTAATCCCAATTTTCGTGTCTCTTCTTTCTTGTTGATAACTTTCTTTAGAACGGTTTCCGTAGCATCCTAACGTAGATTAAGTCCTTGGTGCCTGATTATAACTTTAAGGCCACTACTTTTTAACCACTTCAAACTTGGTTTTAATTGCACTTATATATATATATATATATATATATATATATATATATATATATATATATATATATATATATTAGTTGTTTGTTGGTGCATACGCAAGATGCGTTATTTTGTTTACAATATTGTCAGATTGGATCTCAAAATGCATATGGTCTAGAACATTAAAACAGTTCATCCAACTTATTTTGAACACCAATGATGCAACTTATCGCATTTAATTAAACTCAACTTGAATATAGATATATTCACCTATCTTCAATTGCAACTAACTTATAGTGTTCATGCTGAAAATAACTATTGTCACACGAGCAGCAACTGCACAGACTCGATCTAACCGCCAATTGCCCTGTTCTTGTCCAGATTTTCGGTTTTGTGAAAGGGGTTTCACGCACAAGAGTCGTGTCTCGCATCAATGCTACTGACTTTTCAATAGAGATAACCTTTTCTATTGTATATCTACCTGCTAACGGAACTTTGGGAGGAAGTATGCCTATTTTTATTTACATTGACTTTATACTAAATAATTCACTTCTTATAGATTGTCACCTCGTTTCGAATCAAGCACTAAAATCTGCATGCTTTGGCCTTTCACTAGATACTAAATATGTTATAGTCCCCTTCTGATATAACCTTAAAATTTTGCATTGAAAATAGGCCGGTTAATATGTTTTTCACCACCTGACATTTTCTTTTCTTATATTTGTCTAGTCACTGGTGCCCTCTAGCGGAAAGAATTCAAAATACCGCTGACAACCATAAAATTTCGGAGTTTTCTGCTTCGGGTGACAGTTTTACAAATGATTAATTATAGAATGAAATTAAACATACATCTACTTTACTTACAAGTATATACATATCTTTGCTACGCTATATATATATGTAGTATGGAGTTGTCATCCTCTATTAACTTTATTTGAATCGATTTCTTAGGGTAAGGATTACCAGTCTCCATCTGTCCGCAGCAGAAAGCCAAAACTCCACCCTTCCAATACCAGACAGTACTTTTTATTCTCGCGGCTGAAAGAAAGCTTTATGATACGATATACGGAAGGACGGAAAAGGTAAACAAACAATAAGGGTACGGGTAGCTTTCCAAGACTTAATTGACTCTTAAACACAATAATTCTTACATAATTTAATTATTATTATTATTTGATATTACAAACTGCTTCATCTGGTAAACCTGGAACGAATTCACAGCCTGTTTTGATAGATTCGCTACGCCAGCTAGAATTCTTGTGAAATCGGTGGTTATCCCATGGTTTTTCACACGTCTTCGTCCTTCTGTTTTTATATCTATATGTTAAATTTTGACAATAGACAAATATCCGTCTTTCTGTCGCCTTTTCGGTAGTGTTACAACTCCGTTTTATAGTTTTTTAGTTCTATATAGTATTCTTATAGGTGCTTAACAGAAATAAAACAGTAATTTTTAGTTTCAACTCACAATATAGTTGGCAAGGCTGACCAAGCATAGGTGACTGACCTTTTGAAGCTTAGTTGTCTTCTACAAGTCTGCCTTAAAAAAAATCTCCAACTCACTAGAGTCTATCTTTCTATATACGAAATCCAATATCTGTGGTTACATCCTCGATATAAACTTGAATATTACCAATACTTATGAAATAAAAATAAATATGATTCTAAGTTAATTAATAATATAAATAATATATGAAAATAAAGAAAACCATTTCCGTTTTGATATGCAAATTAATGAAAAAGTCTAAATATACTACTATATAAATTTATTAATAAAATAATAAGGACTGCGTGTTACACCACGCGAGAGTACGTCCATAGGGAGCAGGCGCGTCATCAATGGAGCTTATAGTACAAGAAACATAAGAATAAGGATAATGTATAAATAAGAATAGTGCAACTAACCCTTGACATCGTATTCACTCATTTGAACTTAACTATAGCCCTTGTAATGATTTGATACTGGTAAAACTAAACTTCTAAACATAAAATACTAGTTTCCTACATTATACAGGCATATTCCGAAGTGGAAATTATTGTTCTATACCATCCTCTTTCATCCGCACTCACACATTTTAACAGTAAAATTACTATTTGTTTGACGGGCTATTCTTAACCAGTACCAAATATGGAATAGGTTTGTAAAGAAAGTCTGATGCAGATATGGGCGATAAGTCCAGTAGCTGAAAAAATATTATCATTGCTTCGTTTGATTTCCTGTGTTGTCAGCCTTTTCTTTAAACAGTCTTCGATGGCATAGTATAAATAACATCAAAAGGCTGTCATTGCCTCGTGATACAATTTTGGGAAACAGTTCGACTTTTTGTTTTTGAGTGCGTTTCTGTCATCGGTACGGCATTTGAAGAATTATATTTTTAAAAAGCTGAGTGCAGGGAACGATTTTATACCTAAGCAGCACTTTACTCTTTTAACTTAAGCTAACCTAACGCATATTTAATGTAAAAAGAACAAAATACTTAATGAAAATTCCATGGCGTTGTTACACAATCAATTGACTTGTTTTATAAATGATTTAATATAATCTATTAAATTCCAAATGCCTGCCGAAAGTTAGGAAAGATATGCTAATATTATAGCTATTCATTCGCAGGTCTGAAGTTAATCAGTATGCAGGTTTCATTTTCATTTGTTTTCATAGCTTGTCACTTGTTTTGGACTGACACATATCAACAAGTATATATAACATGATTCAATATCTCTATGATCGTGTAAAAGTTGTTTCAAGTTCATTCGAGACTCTTGTTCAAGTGTCTTGAACATTACTCCTATGAACATGTTAATTTGAGATATTGAATGGTCTTGTTCAAGCTTTCTTGGATCGTCTACAAAAAGCATTAGAAAGGGAAAAAGAAACTGTTCTGAATTCCGCACTACTGTAGAATAAGGTTACAAGCTTTTTTCAATTAATTCTTGGACTGTCTCCGGAAATTAGGAACGTTTGCTGGATTAGGAGTGCCAACTCACAAAAATAAAATTCCTGGCATTTTCACATAATCTTTTATACTTATGAAGAGTAATTCTATTTTGTTCTTGTAATATATAGGTGAACCTGAGAAAAACACCCGTGAGCCGGTAAAATACCGGCCAGTTGGCAACCCTACTGCTGGGACTGCTATTGCTACTGCTGGATAGAGTGTTAAATTGGAAATATGTCCTTATTGTTTCAACACAATAACACAACAGTTTAATACTTGATCTGCAATATTAATGAAATCCACTATGGGCTATCATACAAGAGCAGAGACGCCCACACCATTTTTCTAGTAGGGAAAAAGACCGATTGCAAGGAGGACAAAAGACCTACACACAAGCGCGAACGCGAATAAACACACACTTTAAACATGTGTGCGCATACTACATAATATAAAACAATAATTATTTACGCATATATCCTTATTAACTACCTAGGTACAGTAAATTATATTTTTCTACTATAGTAATATAGTATTTTATATAAATATATTAAGAACTATGGCTTGTGAGTAAGCAAATTATTATGTCTCGATGTGCACTTCAGAGAATTGAACATTCTTCAAAAATCTAGTGCAAGTGCGCCAACCGTGTGCAAGAGTACAATTATTCAAACAAAAGATGCTAACTTGCTTAAGAAAGATATAACTATGTACAAAATAATTTTGTCAATAGTTGCATTATGTATAATCCAGGCTTGACTGCTGTAACATATTAATTCTAACATATTTCTAGTCTATGAGTTTTCGTCATAAATCACCTAAGCAGTTAAAAGTAGTTAACTATTCCTAGAAACCCTAATGTCAGTATGAAGATCTAGAGGCATTTATTCCACTGAAAATCGTGTTTGTGAGAGAAGTCCGTTGTTCTTGCTATTAACGTTAGCCTGCCACCCATCTGTTGGTTTGTTAGTAAACTGTACTTTCCATAGCTTTTAAAAGTGTTTTTCTTCGAAATTCTAGCTTGAGATTGACTGTTCAAATGGCTTTTTACCGTACTAACCACGTTAATTTGCGGTTCATATCTAGTAGGGTGGAGCGAAAAAAATCAAATTTTCGAGTATCGAATTCTAATAGGGCTCAAAAGTTTCGTATTTGCATGCTAATCAATGGAAAAATGAAAATAATCACATTTCGGATCTTCAGTTCGCGCAAATGGCCTAAAATTAAAAAAAAAGACAGAAAACACCAAAATTTACCTTTATGCGAAAAAATCAAATTTTTGAGTATCGAATTCTGAAAGAGCTCAAAAGTTGCGTATTTGCGTGCAATCAATGGAAAAATAACGAAAATAATCACACCTAGGATCTCCAGTTCGCGCAAACGGCCTATAAGTTTTAGAATGTTACAAAAAAAAAAAAAAAAAAAAAAAAAACACGAACATTTACCTTTACGCAAGGAATATACAGATTACTTTTTTTTATTTCTATGGCGTTTAAGTACTTTATTTTAGTTGTGTGAGAGCATGTTTGTTAATTCGTTAATGTGAGTGAATTTATACATTTTATTTTCATAATGATTTTGCAGCTCTTCGTCCATTTGGCAACATTTTCTTTTTTTCTTTCTTTCTTTTTCTTTTTTTCTTCATGAAATGGCCCAGAACTTCCTACGAGGAGGTGGCTGCAATCTACACACACATCCTGCTAAACTCTCCTACTAATTAGGGTGTGCTAAATTATGTTGATTTAGTCAAGTACGTTGTCTTAAATTCAGATTTTTAATCAAATTTTGGCATTGTGAGTCTTGAGAGCAAATTTGCTCTAATGTAGCCATCTCTGTTTTCTTGTCCATACGCCTTTCTTGCAGACTTTGTGACAAGTTTGACACATCTTTCAACTTCCTGAGCATACCACGGAACATTTAAGATGTCAAACTCATGAGCAGATTTGTCATGCATATGTGATAAATTTCTGTTGTCAAGCTTTCGAGCACTGGAGGAGGCGACTGCGTACATTTTCTCCAATCTATCAGCTCACTGTAGTCCGTGGCATCAAAATTTATTGAAATTGCTACAAAAGTTCTAACAGATTTCAACTTCGGATCGTGATTTCTTGCCTCTCGCACTCTCCCGTAACCCAACTCTAGTACGTGTTGTCTCTCATACACTGTTATACCTAACAATATGTTCTTTGGATGACAGAAAAACGCGTTTCTTAAATCACAGGATCGATAATTCTTTTAATTGTTTGGCAAATATCTATTGTTTGAACTACCTTCAAAATATGTTTAGATCCATATTTCACTGACTGATATCTCTTTATGTTGAACCAGATAGGGACAAGTCTTTATAATGTAGTTTACAAGCACTTTGAGTTCGTTTGTAGGATTTGTTTGAGAAACGTACAGTCCGCAGCAAAAAACCTGCAACATGAGCATGTAAGTCTATTGTAAAACGGCGAAGTCTTTTTCTCCAAAATAAGTGTGCAGGGAAGAACGCCGAGGTTTCTCCTGGCGTGATTCGTGCCACTTAGACGCTATGTTGATTCTCTCCGCTGTTAGGCGTAGTTTCACAATAATCTTATATGCTCATGTTGCAGGTTTTTTGCTGCGGACTATACAACCGTAAGACTCGGTTTGCACATCTCAGCCATCGGAAGTAACTGAGATGTCTAGGATCTCTTATAGCCACATCTGTAGCACACTGCCTTGTCTGAATTGCTCTGTTAGAACTTTTATGACAACTTCAATAAATTTTAATGTCACGAACTACAGTAAGCTGATAATATTGGAGAAAATGTAAGCTGTCACCCTCTTCAGTGCTCAAAAGCTTGACATCAGAAACTTATCACTTATGCATGACAAATCTGTTCATGAGTTTGATTTTTTAATTTTTTATGCCATACTCAGGAAGTCGAAAGGTGTCAAACTTGTTACGGAGTCTGCAGGAAAAGTGTGTGGACAAGAAAACAGAGATGGCTACATTAGAGCAACTTTGCTCTCAAGACTCACAATGCCAAAATTTGGTTAAAAAATCTGAACTTAAGACAACATCCTTGACTAAATCAACATAATTTAGCACACCCTAATTGTAGGAGAGTTGAGTAGGATGTGAGTGGAACTCGAATTGCAGCCACTTCCTCGTGATGAGTCGTTCTTTCAGAAAAAATGTTCCGGGGGGGGGGGGACATTGCTGGTACAATTCTATTTATTTTATATTATAAACGTATTATTTTGCTCTCCTCCGGGAGGCACTCTCAAAGTTCCCCAAAAAACATGTCTGGAAGAAACACTGCTCATGATGAGTTGTGGGCCATTTCATGAAAAAAGAAGAAAACGTTGACAAATGGACGAAGAGATGCAAAATCATTATGAAAATAAAATGCACAAAATTACTCACATTAGCGAATTATTAATAAGCATGCCCTCCCACAACTAAAATAAAGTACTTAGACGCTAAGGAAATGAAAAAAGTAATCTGTATATTCCTTGCGTAAAGGTAAATTTTGGTTTTTTTTGTCATTAAAAGATATAGGTCCTTTGCGCGAACTGATGACCCAAAGCGTTATTATTTTCGTTATTTTTCCATTGATTAGCACGCAAATACCCAACTTTTGAGCCCTTTTAGAATTCAATACTCAAAAATTTGATTTTTTTCGCATATAAAGGTAAATTTGGTGTTTTTGAGTCTTTTTTTTTTTTAAACTTTAGGCCGTTTGCGCGAATTGAAGATCCAAAGTGTGATTTTTTCGTTATTTTTCGTTAATTAGCATGCGAATACGCAATTTCTGAGCCCTATTAGAATTCGATACTCGGAAATTTAATTTTTTCGCTCCACCCTAATATCTAGTGCCTGTCTTAGCATTTCGGAACACATTTATAATATGTGTGTTTGTATTGTTTTGCAGGAGACTTGTGAATGGAGTTGTGAACATTACAAATGTACAAAGTTATGTTTCGAGTTGTGTGACAGACCACCATGTAATGAGCCTTGCAAAAGGATACTACCAAAGTGTGGACACCAATGCGTAGGATTCTGCGGTGAACCATGCCCTCCGTTATGCAGGATTTGCAATTCATATGAACTAATGGAGGAATTTGTACTTGGATCAGAATACGAGAAGTCAAGGTAAAATTTCGTTTCAAAATACTCCATACTTAAGAATGCATAATGAACTAATTCTTGTTGGTTGGTTGCCGAATACACGCCCTCCTCAGAAAACCAAATAAAGCTTTGGCAATAATTCTCCAACAACATCCGACAATTTGCCAAGTAATTTCTATCCTCAGGCCTAACATCTTGAAATCAAAATGTACAGCCTCTCCAGATGACCGCTGCCCCTACAAGACTCCTGCCAACCATATCCCAAGAGTATGCCAACCATCAACCAACCATCTCCTTCCTAGACTCTAACACCTTAAAATCCCAATACACATTCTTCTCAAAGGGTTCCTGCCCATACAAGTTCATATAAACCCCTTCCAACGATTCCCCACAATACACCAACCAGATTTGATCATCTATCCTATGTCTAAACAGTACGAAATCCAAATAATCTCTTCAAAAAGTCTCCGCCCTTACAAAACCAAAAGAGCCTGTGCCAACTATTCCCCAACAAGAAACTTACCAAGTCCTATCCTATGTCTAAACACTTTGAAATCCAAATGCACACCCTCTCTAGAAGTCTTCTACCCCCTAGTAGTACAAATAACCATGTGTCAACGAAGTCCGATTGTCTCACAGTGGTTCCAAACGTAAATCTAACTGGACAAAAGTCTGTGAGTTAATGTATGACTGCTAGCACTATGTTTATTATACTGATTGTGACAACTAATTTTATTGTGTGACATGCATTGACGGTACCTTTTACAACATTGTGGAAGATTATTTCGTCGTATATGAGAAAAATACGTGATTATGATGTGTGAAGACATACTAACTAATAGGATAAATGCAAATGTAAGTTAGTGTACATATTTTGCAGCAGGAAATAATATTATATGAAGCATAATGACAATAATGCAGATCTCAGTCATCACATTTATTGCCTTCGAGATCATAATCATCATTATTATTATTATCATTATCACCATCATCATCAGAAGCATCAAATGTCTGTATTAATTTTAATGTGGTACTTGGTAAGGGGGACCCTCTGTCTGATCGTGGCAGTCTTCTATGTGAACTGATGACGGGATCTGAGGAAATAAGCAGTAAATGCAACAAATCTTCCTAGTCTTCTCTAGAGAATACTTTCTGGTATGATGCTCCCTGTAATTACGCAGGTCTTTATTTCTAGCTTCCTGAGCTTCTTCGGACAACATTCTAATGGGCAAGATTGCTGATTTTATGATTACTGCACCGTGAATTAATACTGGATGGTAGCTCTTTCCCACTGATCTCTATGTTTATTTGTAGACCTAGTTGTTGCTCCACATGTCTATATACACCAGTATTTCTATTGACACTCTCCGATTCGCTACACCAAGCTCCAAACAATGCCCGATGTGGTATTTCTAATCTTCCTGATTGGGTGGCCATATCTGAAAAGACGAAACAAAATGAAAAGCGACAAACAAGTATAGTCAAGATAAATAGACTAAAGACGTAACTACACACACGTACATAAATCTCGATGGATAACGTCGGAAGTCAAACTTTGCATTCTAATATCTTGATGTGCTGATGCATGTAAGTATTACCCATGCAAAAAATACACATTTTACCATAGCTTATCAAATTGCACAAGTAATGTACACGTATTATACATAAATCTAACAGTAAGCTTAAGTCAATCTCCTAATGATGCTTACTGTTACATTACTAGCCCAAAGTATATTGAAATCCTAATACGTAGTGTTTCCAGAGGGTCCCTACCAATACAAGACTCCCTGCTAGGAGAGGTCGAAAAAATCGGAAGTTTGAGGACCTCTTTGCGGTAGTGCGGAAAAGTTGTGTCTGCATGTAAGTATTATCCATGCAAAATTTCAGAACCTTAGGATAATATCTTCTGTTCTGGCAAGGTCTCCGAAGTTTCGAAAATTTGGTAAAAAATAGGAAAAATCTATTTTTTTAAATTTTCAATAGAATCGTAGGCCCTATCGGAGTAGCACGGAAAAGTTGTACCTACATGTAGGTTTTATCTGTGCGAAATTTCAAAACCCAAGAATCATATCTTATGTTCTGGCAGGAGGTGCAAAATTTTGAAAATTCGTTTAAAAATTCACATTTATCTTGTTTAAAATTTTTTTAATACTATATATTTACCACAGGATCTTTCATGGTAATAACGAAAAGTTGCGTTTACATATATTTAACAACTATAAAAAGTCCAGTAGGAACAGGCATTTCTGTCTGATCAAAGAACAAAGCGAGTTATGTGAATCGACCCGGTCGATGTGCAAGAAACGAGGAAAATTCAAAACCGTCTCAACAGAAAGTCAAATTGTCTTCCTTGTAATTCTGAAAATAATGCCTCATTCGGCTCGTTTCGTGGCTCATCGCTATCGCAGCACGATATGCAGTTCACAACAACAAATTCAACAGCCTCAGAGGAAGAAAACGCAAGCAAAATGGAGGATAATGTCGATGCAAGTACACGATCTTTGCCCCGAACAGCGTCGCTCCAAATTCGAATGAAGCTTACAAATACCGCCATATTAAGTCAAAGGTTTAGGGTATCGCTTCAAGCCATTGCTGCAATAGTCACAGGTGTTTTGCACGACGTAGGCCTAATCAGCACATCGGATACAACGTTAGTGGCTGACAATATCAAACTATCAACGGGAAAATCTTAAACTGTGAAAAAACTTAGAAGTGAGTGTTTGGAAAATGCATGTGGTCCAAATTTAGGTCTTTGCTTTGATGGTCGACTTGATAACACATTGTCAAGCGGAAAGCTTGGCGAGAAGTACATCAGAGAACATTCATAGAAGAACATTATTCTCTTGTGAAGGAATCTCTTTCTATCTACGTTGGACACGTTACACCTACCTCTAGATCCAGTCTGGACATTTCTGAAAATATTATCAACTATATTACAGCAGAGGTGCTTGGAGGGCTCAACAGCGTGATTGCACGTGGTTGTGATGGAACACTAGTGAACACAGGAGTACATAATGGAGTACTGCGCCACCTTGGATTGAAATTAGGCAAACCTGTTCAATGGGCTCTTTGCCTCCTTCATTTTAATTGCCCCCTACGCCACTTGTTCCAGTTCCTTGATGGCCCCACTTCTGGCCCTTCGTCTTTACTCTGGCAGCATTGGAAAGTCTTTGGACCGATATGAACAGCTTCCATTAGTAACATATGAGCCAATTAATTGTGCCTTGCCTTAAATTAATCCATCCATTCGTAGTAAGGATCAAAAATATCTGATGGATATTGTTCTTGCCATTTCCTCAGAAATCTGTCCAGCAGATTTAGCCAAACGCGATCCAGAACGACTCAACGTGTCGCAACAACAGGTTGACAACAGCGAACAGGATCTTACGGCTGTATGTTTCCACAACGAAACTTCCGTACAGCCTAAACACCATAGTGGATTTCATTATGAGAGTGTGTGTTCCATTCTGATTCCGTATCAAAGTCCAACATTCAATTAAGGATGGAGCTCGACACGTTCACCAATTCATTGTGACCTCTAGATAGTTTGACAAAACTCGCCTCAACGTTATCGGCAATGTGATTTCGCGAAATGCTTTCGTCGCATCTCCAGAAAACATTCTTGGGTCGTACTAAGTTAACCCGCCACTTTCATTACTGAAAATCGTGAAAAATTAAAGTTATTGTACAAGACTGAAATTTTGCCTTGTATTAGCTTATGATTCAAAGAAACAAGTGCACTATATGATTCCATGAAACATCTCGTACGTCGCTGGGTATATTGTATTGTATTGTATGTATTTACTCCATTTGAAACCAAGGTACATTTGGTATTTGGAGGGTTCAGACAGTCCTCTTTCTTGTTTCAAATACACTTAGGAAAAGAAATATGTTACACTATATAATACACATTATTGCAAAGATAATCTGCTACGCTGTAATATACTTTATCCACCAGGAATCTCTTGAGTTTCTTTTTAAAAACATTTATATTTTCTTCATTTTTTATTTCTCTGGGCAGCTTATTGTAAATTTGTACTCCCATATGGCTTGGGCCTTCCTGTACTAATGTTAGTTTTGTAAAATATTGTCTTCTTTCATTTTGTTGTCTGGTATTATAAACGTGACTTATTTGGGTTCCATCTTTCAGTCTTTGTGTGCTTGTTTTGAAAATTGTAACTGAGGTCACACTTTCATGATCGAATTAATTTCCAATCAAAAAATGGATTATAATTATGATCCATTTTTGTCAATATTTTTGTGATTTCTTTTGAGCATTTAATTCAAATTTATATAAAAATTTGATGTAGATTGTCAATAAAATGTAAAAATCCATTGTTTTTTTTAGAAAAAAGAGAAATTTAATAGTGAATTAGATTACTTACTGCAGTTAATATCGTTGCTAGTGGACCGATTGCATTTTTTTACAGTAAAGCTTTGCAAACCAATTAACTAAAACAGTAGAACATTATTAGAAATGTAAAAGCCCAATTTATATTAATTATATTTCTTGTGTGACCTCCCGTTACAACGTGACCGCTGTTACAATGCCTGTGACATCCTGTTACCATGGAGCGCTGTTAATATGCTTGTGACATCCTGTTACTTTTCTGTGATCCCTGTTACTTCGACGGTGGCATTGATACATATCCATGATTATCGTAACTTTATCAGGTGAGTAGGTCTGTTCACAAGAAGTATTTTACTACCTAATAAAATGTTGAACTGTATATGTTAAAAATTTTCTGCATATATTTTTCTCATTAGTTACAATAGTGAAGTACTACAAACTAGTTTGTCTTCAAAATATTGCTCTCCAAAGTTAGTGATGCATTAAGAGATTAAAATGAAAGGCTACTTGTTTCTTAAATAAAATAAAATAAGTTTAAATAGAATACAAAAAACTTTGTTCTGAACACTTTCACAGCTAACATGGCAACTTCGTCCTTTAGTCTAACTTGGAAGAATTACAAAGCAGAACACATTTAGGAAATGCATAATGAAATATTCGCTTCTTTGGTGTCATGACTTTCACTGGGGGATCTATTATAGCCTTCACATCATTTAAGCGATAAGGAGGTGTATCCTTTTTCTTAGGCCAACTGAACTGTCCGGGTCCTGAATACTGCATTACATTACAATGTATCACATTACAGCTGTCCAATTTAGTAATAGTCCCAGGGTACAATATTCCATCGAGCTTCACAATTACCCATTGTCCAATGATTAGCTCTTCTGTCGTACTCTCTTTTCTTTTCAAGTTCATCTTCTGTCATTTTTGAATGTCTTCTACGTTGCCTCTCTCGATTCTTCCTTGTTTTTTCTTCAAGTGCCGAACCACTAAGCTTCCTTCTTTGCCTGACTTTCTTCTGTGAAAGAAGATTTTCATTTCGATCGTGTAAATACCTCCGTAGGGTGGATTCTGATTTTGAAGATGTTGGAGTCTGAACATCCATCGCTATATAGGAAGTAAAAAGAAACAAATACCTGTAAAAAACAGTGGTTTCAAATTTTAACTTATAAAACGTTTTCGTTTAAAAATACTTATCATCGTCTGAAAAGATCTACAAAATCTCGTAGCGTAATCAGTGTTTTGCAGAATAATTTCAGCGAACTAGAAGCAGGCCCTTTTTCCTACCATACACTGTAGGACAAAATAAAATAAAATATCAAACTGAACGCAGCGTCTTAATTCTTTGTTTAGGAAAATTATGGAAAATCTTCATACCATTCTGTAATAGTACAATACTACGAACTCTGATGCGTTAATAAATTATACTTTCAATTAATGTTACATGCACTCACAATAAAATATTAAAAGTGCTATTCTTAGAAGGACCTAAATCAGTTTTCAGTGATCTCCGCTTCTGTCTGTATTTCACTCCACAAAAGGCCGAATGGTTTCCTATACTTATTTGTATTTAAAAGAAAGTAAAACAATCAATAAGATTCTAAAACATGCTGAGAGATAAACACAAGCCTCTAATCCATCTCGTATCTCAAATATTTCTAAGAGACTTTTCTTTACTCTTTGCAATCCATAATTCTGTAGTTTTATATAGCTTGATCATTAGAATCTTCTAATTGAAACATGAAGTATCGGCGGTCACGCATGTAACAGCGGTCATTTTTTGTATCGTCGGTCACGCAGAAAATAGCCAATTCGTGACCGCTGTTATAGTGACCGCCGTTTCATTTTCGGGCTATAGCTTCAGCTATCGTTCGCACGTGAGCTTAATCGTGCTGGCCTCTTCAGTAATGTTAGCATTGTGAACGTGATTTAAAAAATAGCAGTTTATTTTACATACAGGAATCAACTTATTCTTTGAATCAGGCGACCGTTGTTACGTTTTCAAAAGTCATGCCTGAAATTTTAAATATATTTTGCACTTACCTGCGTAATTGATTGCTTATCTGCTCGATTCAGCTGCAGTCACTAATCACACGCGCCATCTTCCTTCACTAGAAAGTATTGCCAGTTCTGAACAGGTTTCGTGCGGTGAGTAATGACATTGCTTGATGGTATGACCTCCGTAACACAGAAATATCGAGACATGACTTTGGAGGTCTGTGATATCCACATAAATTGCTTGCGGAGATTAAATGGTACATAAGTTTATATTTCTATATGTTTAGTAAAGTGTAACATCAAAAAAAAATATACTTTCAATTTAATGTTTAATTTTAATAAGGTGCAGAATATCCTATTTTGTGTATCGGGACACGTGACCTCCGTTACATTTCTTAGGTTTATAGCTTCATAATATAGAGTTCGGAAATATTGTTCGTCATTCACTTGTCTGTAAAGATAAGGACAACAATGGGGATTGTCAATCAATGCAAATCTACTTTACTTTACAATTCAGTAATCCTATGGAAGCCTAGGACTGAAAGTGGCGGGTTAACTTAGTACGACCCTCTGATTGCGATGCTAACCGACAAAAGAGGACATATTCGAACATTTGCAGTTCGAAGAGTTATAAAAGCGAGAGCCAAAGAAATTGAAGCAACATCTGAAGCTGATGGTGTCCGCAGATTAAACATTCCTAAAAATGAAATGAAATCTTCCAGTTTTACGTCCGACGGTTATGCCGGTTAGGCTAAAGGAGACGGTGATGATGAGGAATGAATGAAATGGTGGAAGGAAACGGGAGAACCCCGAGGAAACCCACGAGCACGGTGTTTGTCCACCACAAAGTCCACACGGCGCGAGCTGGGATCAAACCAGGAACCTCAAGCACCGGAGATGAACGATCTACCACTGAGCCACCGCGGTCCCAAAACGTTCCTAAAATAAATTTTGAAGCTAAGGATTACATTGACATGATCAACTGGCAGACAACCGAAGTGACCCACTACCAGTCTTGTATAATATATCCGAGGGTCTGCAAACTATGCTGCAAGAAGAGGTTCCAACTGAATGGTCATTTGCTGACTTCTTATGCTACACCCAAGCTGTGGAAAGAACTGTACAACTAGTTACAGAGGCCTCCATGAAAGTTTTCGGTCATGAAAACCGTGACGACTTCATTCGGACTACCTTGAAATCCAGAAAAAGTATGTCATCATTCAGGTTCAAGGGTCAGTATAAAATGTGAATTGTGAAACCTTGGCGAAAAATTTTCAGAAACTTGAAATTGAAAGTCCATAAGTTTTATAAGGTATTCGTTTTTTTTCTGTTTTGTTAAAACATACACATTAACATTTTAATCTATCATGGAACCGTAAGACGGGGTTACTTTGCACAAATATGAAAAGAGTTTGACAGCCCTCAGTCGGCAAAACCATGAACAGTAAAGAGGAAGTTTCAACTGCCACCGTAAGATAGAACATCTAACTGTATTTTGGCTATAATGTTGACGGTTAACATCAGTTCTAATTACCGGGAGGGTTCATTGTTGTAGAGGTATGGAAAGCAGTCACTGTAAAGGCCGCCAAAATTCGAAAGATATCACGTACAAGATTTTCCGTCAAAGTTAAATCAGTTTCGTAGAATACTACTGTGTATAATGGGACTTTGATGTAATAGTTGAACCTGAAATGTGAAACGTTTTAAAGTCATAAAAAAGTAAAACTGGGAGAAGGCGGTTTTAGTCTCTATTCGGGGTTACTTTGCACCGGTCCAAAATACCGCTTAGATAGGAAATTATTATTACTGGAACCTCCTGCATTTTAAATTTAGGTAAATTTCCTATTTAGGAAGATGCCGGAATGAATTTCTTGTTGGAAAATAAATTATGAACAGTGACGGATCCAGAGTAGTAGTTTGAGAGAGGCTTCACTCACAAACACTTCGTATTTTTTTTTTTAAAGAAATGACTAGACTTTGGGGGGGGGGAGGCTTGCAGCGTATACGCATAGGAATGACTAACATTAGATTAAAAAAAATAAATCTTGCAATTTGGGTGGGTGGGCTTTAGCTTCAAAATTTCTAAACCCCCTAAATCTTTCACTGATTACGGGTGGGATGATATTCTTGGACATAAGGAATAATCAAGGCAAATCAGTTCAGAATTTTTTTTTCTGTTCCTGAGTTGACATTTTTGTGGGACATATGCTAAACTATTAGAATGCGGTTCCTGTGCTGATACCAGAAAATACATAATTTTCTTAACGAATATCGATAATTCAAACTAAGTACTGATACCGGTACCCTCATTCTAATATCAATATTTGTAGACTGCATGCAGTTTTGTGTAGAAAGTGAAATGTATAAATACTGAAGGGAAAACATTCCACAGAAACTTTATGTTCGTATGTTGAACATACTTTTTTGTATGTTGTGCAAAGTAACCTCAGCTATGGGGTTACTTTGCACCTAAGTTTATGTTTCAATAACTATGGTCATACTGAATGTTTCCTAATGAATTTGCACTAATGTCTTCCTTATGTATATATATATATATATATATATATATATATATATATATATATATATATATATATATATATATATATATATATATAGTTATTATATGTTTAAAATACAGTGTTCTAAATCATTACGTTTGTAAGTTACATGCGATTTTCTCTAAAATTGCTTAAATCTTGTGCAAAGTAACCACGTCTTACGGTATTTGTATGAATGAAACATTTGAAGCCTAATAACTGTGTAGTTATAAAATGTTGCTGCTTTACTTGAAACAAATGAGTTATTGTAATTGAAAGAATATGGTTTATGTACTAGTAAGAAAAAATATGTAAGTTCAGGACAACTGCCAGAAGAGAAAATGTTATCCCACGGTTCTGAAACTTTTTGTAGTAATTAAATTCATGTAAATGCAACATTTCGTTACTATCATGAAAGATGCTGTGATAAACGTATAGTATTAAAAAATAAAAGAAGATAAATGTGAATTTTTCAACGAATTTTCAAAATTTTTCACCCCGTGCCAGAACATAAGATATGATCCTAGGGTTTTGAAATTTCGCACAGGTGATACCTATACTTAGGCATAACTTTTCCGCACTATTGCGAAAGTGTCTACGATTTTATTGAAAATTTACATTTTAGTTTTTACTAAATTTACGAGACTTCATATACCTGGCCAGAACAGAAGATATTAACCTAACTTTCTGAAATTTTGCAGGGGTAATACTCACATGCACAACCTTTACCGCACTACCGCAAAGGGATCCTCAAACTTTCGATTTTTTCGACCACCCTACTTCCCGCCAACAATGTCTAACTATCTGCCAGCCAGTCCTATCCAAGTCCCAAGTACACTGAAAACCTAATACATAGTGTCATCAGAGGGACCCTACCCATACAAGACCTTTCCCAACAGTGTGTTTACGTGACCCTACAGTTCTTTTCAAATACACAGTCATTCAGTGCACATTTAAAATAAAGTAATTATCGACGATTGATCTATATCTCTAATTAAGGCAACGGAAATGATGGCAAACGAAGGGCATGACAACAATAGTAATCTATGTAGGCTTCATGGTGGGCCAATGCACCAATTTATATATTTTGAAACTTTTGTAATGTTTTACAACTTTAATGTGTTCCAATTTATAAACATTCGAATTAATTTTTATTGCTTCACAATCAATTTCGTCTTAAGAGAAATAGCGAAGAGCTATTACGAGACTTTTAAATAAGCTATGAAACGAACCTATTAAATAAGATACACAAAGACCTTATTCTGAGAATGTTTAGAACAAGTAACAAAGTTACGATGCAACTAAAAAGAATACTCACATTACTATCAAAGGCTGATGCTCTTCGCCTGACAATACGATGTCTGCCACTGTTTCCAATCACATTTAAGAAAGCTTAACCACAGAGCCACACAAGAAAATAACATGTGAAAGTATCGCTAAGGGTTACTTATTACTTCATGCTGGGATAGAAAGCGGGTATGCATTTATTTCAGTAGATACGAATTTCATTTTCATATTCACTATTATTTTTAATATGGACTTTTTTGTCCGCTGTAGAAATGGGCGTTTTCGAATTCCGTGCGAATTTGTGTCAAAACGAAAAGAATACCCGTGATGCCCACAGATTTGAAATTACCTTATTTCATCTATTTTTGTGAACAAACGTGTGTCAAGAGGAAGAAACCAAAATTATTCTCATGGTATTTAACTCCCCTTTTGAAATTGCTTTCTTCGTTCTCTTTATATTTAAAGGATCAAAAAAACTGTGGTGAAAATAAGGTACCTATTTTGTAGCATAGAAACTATGATGAGAAATATCAGTGTGCAATAATTTTGTTTGTTCCAAGTTAAAAACACTATTTATCAAATTACTAGATTGTACCTCCTAATTATCATATCCATTAATCAGCTTTCACTTCGTCGACAAGGTGAATTAATGTAAGTTCGCAATTAAAGTTACTAAGTTATAACTATTTAATCGATTTCATCAGGTGCTAGTAATCTGTATGGGTGAATAACTTTTTGTTTCCAAACCAATGAGTGACCAGGAAAAGCTCTAAACAAGCAGTGGCCTTTCAAGAGTTAGTGACCTGGGTGGCTAACCCCCATAATGCAGATCGCTGCGCGATAGGAGAGGAAGTTAAGTTATTAGTTTAAGTGTAACTGTGATGAGGAGAAGAAGAGCTATGTGAATAAATATGTTATACCTTCCTATTCCTTCCTTCTTGAGTCCTAGTAGATATCAATTACAGTCGGAACAAGTATTGATTACACAGTACGGGCGGGACTTCAATGATCTTTCACTAACAAAGAGACCGCGTTTCTCGAAATTTTCGTTAAACAGGCCTCATCTCTGTGGTGTATTCTAATAATTTAGTTCATATAAAATGCGTGGATTGTTTTTTCGAGTGTTTTTCAATTTTTATGTTTTAAGTAACACCATAATGACAGATCCAATAGAAAGTATTAAAGCAGGTTCTGTATGATATTGTCGGTTAAAGCCAGCTATAGTATGTTACACCATGTGTATTTATTTATTCTACGACCTGGCCGTATTTCACCGCGCGATTTAAAATTCCTTGCTGGCATATACATTGTTTAAAAATTCGATGCCAGTTTTACAACGATGCCATGGTGACATGAGTACTGGCTAAAATAAGGATTATTCAGCGTGTAAAAACATGTACCCAAAGTTAAAACTTGTTGTGATCACAAAAGAGAAGGTTCCTAGAATGTCCAAAATTACGATATGCTCCGCAGGGCTTAACATACATATAGAAAAGAGAAATTACTGCCAAAGAACACTGACCAAAAGTAACACGCCACTCGGTCGAAATAGTGTAAAAGGCTTTTTCAGACCAGCCATCCTGCATGAGGTTTTCCTGGATCTTCCGCATTCACACCAGGAAATGCCGGGGTGGTGCCTAATATATAAGTCCCAGGCCGCTTCCTTCCTTCCCTTTCCCCGAATAGAGTGCTCGCCGAGGGACGTCATCCCTCATACGTGACGGATTAAATGGCCACATATGCCGAGAGCCCAGAAATCTAAATCCTAAACTCCTAAATCCAAAAGTAATACGTCAGTTTACATTCCCTATGAGTTGTTACTAATTACAATAATTCATACATAGTTAACATGTATTTTACAAGTAATTAATGGGTGACTTAGTGGTTGAGGATATTCCTAATCTTACGTAGTTGAAACACTCCTGTGCGAAGACTTTTCCAACATTTCCACTTACTTCGATAGTTATGATTTAAGTGTATCATTTTTATTGCAGAAGTATTTTAAAACATTACCAGTTTAAGATCGAAATATATTTTAGTATAAACTGCATTGTATTTATATTCTAGATTTATTTATCTTGAAGATTGTGGGCACACCATAGAATCACAGGGACTTGAAAAGTGGTTAAAACAAACAACAGAATCAGACCAGGAGGTGAAGTTGAAGACTTGCCCCAGATGTAAGACAGCTATCAGAAGAAACTTTCGATATGGCAATTTAATTAAAACATTTTACGCTGATTATCATAAAGTGAAAAGAAAAATTTTTGGAGGTGAAGCTGATATTCTAAAGAAGAAGAAAGAAATAGGTCAAATGTTGGAAACCATACAAAAAAACGAAGGTAATGTTTGATATTTTCTATATCTTGTATTTTCTTTGAAATTGTCCCCTTGTATAGACATTAAAAATTACCTTTTGCGTTAAGTTTACGTAAGAAAGAGTAACAATTTAAGGATGTTAATGTATAACTAAAGTGATACTCAGCATGTTGAGTGCAGACTCACATAGTATGATGGAAGTGCTGCAGTTAAAGACTAGTGATGGTAGGACAAAATGACCATCAACTACAAGCAAGATAAAAATACGTTAACTTATCATATATGAAATACGTCTAATTGGCTCTGAATATTTAATTTTAATATTGCCTTATGTATGTTATATTTTACAACTCGCAAAGTGACTGAATTGTGTTTCTGAATCAATATACCTAATTAAAATCTGCGATTGACTTATAGGAAGATAGAGTATTGACTACGTAGCTTGAATTTAATTGATATTATAAGATTCACGAAAAATAATGGAGATATTATTTAGAATATAAAAAATTGTTCCTATTGTAACAATTTTAATATCTCCTTTATAGTTTCTTGAGTCTTACCATATAATACTAATAAAATTCTGCTACATATTCAATACTATCTCTTCTCATTGTAGTCAACTACCCTAAATAAAATTCAAGCAAACAGAAATATGGAGTTAACGGAAAATACATCTACTTAAGATTCCCTGAAATTCAGATCCGCAGATGAGATAACAAAATATATTATATTTGTTATCCGTCCGCGGATGCGAGTTTTTATATACACGCAGACCTCTAACTACAGATCATTAACTAGGTGGCCTTTTGGCGTGAAATTATAAGAGGAAAATGAAGTTTGTAGAAATTTAGACCTTACCTGTGGAACACTAACGATGGGATAAGCAGCACTATCTAACACTAATGAATCACTAATAACGGTGTAATGAAAATTGTGGTCTGCGTAGATTTGGTCTTGATCTGCTGGCATGAAATTAACATGCAAATAATGTCTTTCCTTAAAAATATATTCGTTTTCTGTGAAGGACTGACGGTGGGATATGGGGCACTAACGACGCACTAATGACGGATGTAATCGAAATTGTGGTCTGTCGTACATTTCGTCCGTTGTCTGCTGCCATTATGTTGCAGCCATTAATGTTTTTTTGACGTAGTCATTATCTATGGAGCAATAACGATATAATAATCGGCAGTAACAAGTACTAACGAAGCACTAATGACGGGTGACATCTGTCGTAGACTTCGTCCCTGGCGTGCTGCCGCAAGTTAGCAGGCTAATAATAGTTTCTTCAAAATTGTACGTAATATCTATAGAGTAGTAACGATGGGGCATACGCCACTAACGACCACTAACAATGTAATAACGATGGATGCAATCGAGATTGTGCTCTGAGGTAAGTTCTGTGCGACGTGTTGACATGAAGTTAGGTGAGGAAAATGTTTTTTTTTTTTTAATATTATATATATCCGTTGTCTTTGGAGCACTATCGAAGAGATATATAGCACTAACGAGCATGAACGAAACACAAACGATATGTGAGGTTGAAATCGTGATCTGCCATAGGTGGCTTGCCAGCTTCATGAAACGGGCCCATATTGTTACTCGAAAATCTGTGTGTGTATATATATAAACAGTAACATTAATGTTTATAGCAGTAACGAGCATTAACGCTGCCGAACCGGCAATCTCATTTATGGTGTGATTTCGATATGTTGGCCTGCTGGCATGAAGTTAGCAGGCCAAGTTAGCAAGCCAATAGTAACTATTAAAATTGAGACGTTATTTTCGTAGCACTAACGATAGGGTTTCCGGCCCTAACGAGCACTAGCGATGTGTGAAGTCGAAATTCTGGTCTGCCATAGGTGGCCTGTCAAGTTCATTCGCATGAAGTTAGCAGGCCAATAGTAACTATTAAAATTGAGACGTTATTTTCGTAGAACTAAGGATAGGATTTGTTGCACTAACGAGCACTAACGAAGCACTAACGATGTGTGAAGTCGAAATTCTGGTCTGCCATAGATGGCCTGCCAAGTTCATTGGCATGAAGTTAGCAGGCCAATAGTAACTATTAAAATTGAGACGTTATTTTCGTAGCACTAACGATTTAATTTGTGGCACTAACGAGCACTAACGATGTGTGAAGTCGAAATTCTGGTCTGCCATAGGTATCCTGCCAAGTTCATTGGCATGACGTTAGCAGGCCATTAGTGACTGTTAAAAATTTAGACTTTATTTTTGTAGCACTAACGATGGGGTTTGCGGCACTTTGCGTTTGTAGTACTAACGAGGCACTAACGATGTGTGAAGTCGAAATTCTGGCCTGCCAAGTTCATGCCAGCTTCATAAAACGGACTCATTTTGTTATCCTAAAAACTGTATACATAGAAGCACTAACGTTAATGTTTATAGCACTAACGAGCACTAACGCTGCTCGAACCGGCAATTTCACTTATGGTGTGATTTTGATATGTTGGCCTGCTGGCATGAAGTTAGCAGACCAATAGTATCTATTAAAATTGAGACGTTATTTTCGTAGCACTAACGATGTGGTTTGCGGCACTAACGAATACTAACGAAGCACTAACGATGTGTGAAGTCGAAGTTCTGGCCTGCCATAGGTGGTTTGTTAACTTCATGGACATAATAAATATGAGGCATGGCGGCAATACCAGAAACAAGCAAATAGCAGACAGATATGTCGTAAGGTTAATTTTCTATCATCTTTCTGCATTGAATCCAGTCTCAATTCAACAATATGTGGCAAAAGAGAACGTGTTGGATTTCTTTTAATGACATCTCGCTCACTCTTTCTATGTTCTCCAGCTTCTTGTCGTTGGGACAGAATCAAAAATATTGCCTACGAAACGATAAAGAAGATTTGCTCGTCTCATCTTTTTTTTTTTTTTTTTTTTTTTTAAAGTTTCGAATTAATCATTAAGAGACTTCTTTGCCGTGTTACTTCCCGAGAAGTTTCTTGTCTGTCTTGTCATATAAATTTATGTATTTCACTTTTGGAAGAAATTTAAATAGTAGTTTTGGTTGGGTATTACATTTAGTAGGAAATACAAGTTCTATGTGTTGATATTTGTTGATGAATTACTATTACCAGTAGTTAATAAAAGATACACATCCAGATTCTATAACTCGTTGAAAGTGCAAAAGTACGAGTATTATTTTCAAAAAGTTTTCGGAATATAGAACGCAAAAATTTTTGAAAACATCTGATCTCTTACAGGAATCAGTAAGATTAATAAGAGTAACAGGAGTAATAGTACAATTAATTAAATATTAACTAAAACATTCCGCTTAATTCATGTGAAAAGTAGGCTACATTACTTTTTAAGAAAACTATTTCCTTAAAAAGTAATTGAATATCACAGAAAAACAATGAATATAGTGGAACATAATTTTAGAAATGGAAACTCTTTTAAGGTTTAACTCATATATAAAATAATGTTGATATGTTGTTCACTATAGACACATCAATAAAATAAGAATCAGTAACGATATTTAACAAGAATGCGCTCATTTATTAGTTATATGAGAATATCTCAGTCTCAAGTCTTACTATGGCATTAAAAGGTTAAATGGAGATGAAATAGTCGAAAAATTTCCAATTAAATGTAAATCTGCATTTATAAGAATTACAGACGGTAGAATCAGACAGGAACGAAACTAATTATACCCTTGTAGTTTTTCCCAATACAAAGAATTGACGCAATCCTTCCTGCTAGTCTAGTGGATATTGCGCGCGCTTTCGGTGTACAGGAGCTCTATTTCGATTTCTGGTGGGGATCCTTCAAATTGGAAGACATTACAGTAGTTTGGATTCCACCTTAAACTCTTGAGTCCAAGCCTTATATGGCCTCAGCTGCCACTAAACTCCAACCAACAAAGAACTGAATATTTAGATGCAATAAGGAAAACTTAGATCTAAAAGAACAATAGGATGAGATAGTATCCTATAGTCATGTAAGGATGAAACTTATATATATAAATCTTTTAGGTGGTTCCGTACATTACGTCCAGGTGGTTCCGTATTCATTACAATGTAACCTCGTCGCGTTTCACGAATTGTCATATGCGAACAAACGATGCTTTAATATCCATGGAACCATGATTGCAACTGAAATTGTATGGAGTGCCATCCGAGCTGAAAATGTCATGGAGGAACGAGTTTAATTTATCTCTATCTACATATGTACCAGATCTCTCCCCTCTTTGAATTATACATTTGAAAATCGTCCCGTTTACTGTGATTCACACTGTATTACACATAAATAATCCCATTTCATAATGTTTCTAAAATTATTACATTAAATATTTTTTTTAGGAACCCCGCTACTGCTTGAGATGGCAGCTAAGCTTCAAGATGAACTTAGTGGTAATGTGGAAACCAGGCCTTTACTTTCCGTAAATAGCATGCATCGTCTTCAAGTCTTTTGTACTATCCTTGTGGAAATCTCTACGTTGATCACTAATTCTTGTTGGAAAATGTCTAAAGGGATAGAGAAATTGTTCTATTCTGAAGTTAATATTACTTTGTCTACACTAAGATTATATTTAAATGAACAGGAATTTGAAGATTATCGTCTAGAATTTCTTCGTTTGAAAAGAATAAGTCAGTGTTTAATTATTAGAAGCCACGATAACTTCGTGTTAAAGATCCCTCAGATAGAGGAATTGTTTCAGAAATGCGCATCCGCACTTTTTAATAGACAAAGATACGAAGATGATTCAAACATACACAAATCATTAAATGAACTTGCCAAAATAGTTGAAGCTCCTGCTATAACAGAAGAGGAAAAGCGCCTGGTAGTTCAGGCAATGACAAGCCGTGAAGGTACAGGTCGCTGGTTCAAGTGTAAAAATGGACACTATTATTACATAGGTGATTGTGGAGGTGCTATGCAAACTAGTCGATGTAATGAATGTAACGCAGAAATAGGTGGAGAACGGCATAGTCTTTTGGATACCAACCGTTTTGCTCCTGAAATGGATGGAAGCACCCAATCTGCTTGGCCAGGCATGGACAGAAACCAGTAACATTTAGATTTACCAAAGGATTGAGTTTATTCAATTGTAATGACAGATTATTATATTGTTCAAGTGTTCTATATTATATTCCTTTCTTTTGTGGTCATTCCACAACTTCTTATTTATGAACGGAATAGGAAACGGAAGCTTGTTCTAATGTTGTGTTTATAGTGTTTATAATGTTTGGTAACTTGCGAACAATATTAAACAAAAATACAAATTATTTTTAACTGACATAAAGAAGGAGGTTATCAGTTTGACTTATATATACTTATGTATGTGTGTATGTAAGAATGCTTGCGATTATATCGACAACAGTTAGTCACATTTCGATGCAATTTTCATTAATCGAATAGTCTTAATTCGTAGGAAGGTTCTTATGGATGAAATATTTGAAAATATTTATAATTAAATAATTATCAAAAGAAAAGCAACCATATGCAGATACAAGCTGTGTTCGAAAAGTATCGAACTTTTGGTTGGCAAAAATACATTTCTTGATTTGGAAATCCGAAACACTAATTCTCTTCAAAGTAGTCTCCTTGGTAATGCACATATTTCTCACAGCGCTCCCGCTATTGTTAGAAACACTTCTGGAACGCAGTTTTTGGAATTGTTAGCAACCGTGTCCTCGCATTCCCAATGATCTATTCTCTTGACTTAAATTGGTTCCTTTTTAGTAGCATTTTTAGCTTGGGAAGTAACCAAAAGTCACACGGAGCCATATCAGGTGAGTAGGGAGTCTGACGACACACATGAATGTTGTTTGGCGATGAAACCATAAATGCAATCTCGCGGACACTCTCCTCATGCCCAAATTCTCGTTCAAATTTGAATGTATCGATCCGATTGAATGGTTTTCGCTTGGGTATTGCCAAGATTTTAGCAAAATTTGATACAATATCGCTGCCCAAGTTTTTCTGTCATTTTACAAAAGAACTGAAATCCGACGACAGCTCACTACACATCTTCACTCGTTGGCCGACTGCCAGCGACTGACGCTTTCTGTGGGCGGGAAAAAATTAACAACGGCATGTGAGTGTCCGCTCTACATCTACATTGAGGAAAGTCTCCCGCGGGGAAAAAAATGTTTCGATACTTTTTGAACACACCCCGTGCTTATGTCAGCATACAGTATTGTTGTGGTTATGTTCACGTATACGATTCTTTTTTGTTTGAAAGAATATACCTTTCCAATGGTTTTACATATATTGCATGAGGATGTAATGAAAGTCTTTGAAACTAAACCATGAAATTCCTCAACAACTGACAGTGTCAATACTATAATTGTGTGTATGATCACGCATAACTTCGACACAGGTGCATTAATTTTATTGATGTACTACTTGTTTGAAAGAGTATGCTTTCGTGGTGGGTTTATATAAAATTCATTAGGATTCGATTATAAGTCTTCGGAGTTAGACAATGAAATGCCTCAAGCTTTGATAGTGTCAATATCGTAATTAACCAGTTTCATTGTGTGCATTTCATTGCAAGGATAACTTCAATATAAATGTACCTATATTGATTATTCTCTTTTACTTTCAGAGAATATACTTTTTCACAGACTGCATGTAAGTTTTATCAGCATATGATAGCAGCCTTTTGAACAATGAAATTCCTTAACAACTGAAAGTTTTAATACCGTGTGAATGTTCACATATGATTTTGTAACACATACACCAATTATGCATATATATATATATATATATATATATATATATATATATATATATATATATATATATATATATATATATATATAGCCAGGAAAGAACTAGAGCCAGCGGTGCCGCCCTAGATTACCATTTGCCGTCTCTGAAACAGAACGTTGTAGAGAATATTTAAATGGTCTTAAAAATAGATATGAAACAGATGACTTTTTTTTTTTTTTTTTTTTTTTTTAACGAACTAAAATTCAGTTTAGTGCATTTTCTCATTTCTCTCTTACAATGGTATACTTCTTGTTGAATGCATCTCTTATCTTACACAACATAAAATATGTAATTGTGTTATGTACTTTTTATAAGTATTTGTGTGCTAACTATTAATCTTCGTAGCTTGGATTTGTGTACCATAATATTTTAGAGATCCTGGCCCGCTAAAAAGTCAAACTGGATAAGTACATACATAAATATCGACGCTGTTTTCACGAACTGGCGAATTTAGTTCTTCCAAGATATCACGAACTGGCGAATATGAAAAAAAAAAAAAAAACTGCACTCTTTTAGTTTATATTACGTAAGCTGTTAGATACATGTGTACTATTAATGAACGAAAACTTAGACCCGAAGTCCGCTCATTTTGTGAGATATTGGCAATATTACATTCGCGAATATTGAGAAAATGAGAATCACAATTTCTCGAACTGGCGAATGTAACCTTTCCTCCTTTTTACTTTATTTTCTTACTTGTAACTAAATGTATATGTTGCACTTTGTACACCAACAATTGTTACAAAATGGAAATGGTTCTAGTATTATATTTCGTCATTTGTTTCTTATCAGTATTTCAGTGAAGAAATGCAGTGTGTTGTTAAGTGCATTAATTTTTCATCTCATGGAAGTAAATCCAATACTTGTCAAATACACTAACAATTGCTAAGATGTACGAGCTACGAAATAAGAGTTTCCTAATAATCTTACACCGTATTCTTTGTACAGGTCAGTGTTTGCGTCTATGAAACTGAAATTTAGTGCACCGAGAAAGTGCTTATGCACTGTGTGAGAAACAATTCGCAAAGGAGACGTAAATGAAATTCAGCTACTAACAGATAAGTTTCACAGATACGTTCAACAAAAGGCTAGAGTAAGAGAACTTAAAAGTTTTGAAAAGCAACGTGCTTCAGATGATCCAAAGATCGTCGCTACTTGCTTTATATGGAAAGGTAATACAGTTACACTGTACCAAGCATGGTATTATAAACGAAAGCAATTAAGCTACAATTTCGCAATCTATGAACTTTCTAGTAAGGACGGACAAGGTTATGTCTGGCACCAAGGATTAGCAAAAGGGTATCCTAATGAAATCGTCACTAGCTTACGATGTTTTAAGTTAGGCTGGGAATTAGATTTCTGGGCTTTCAGCATCTATGCCCGCCCATGTTGGCCCGTCACGTATGGAGGAATGACGTCCTTCTGCAAGCACACTATCCAGGGAAAGGGAAGGAAGGAATGATTGGGAAAGGAACGAAGCTTCCTGGGATCTATATGTGAGGTACCATTCCGGTATTTGCGTGGTGTAAATGAACAAAAACCTCTCTCAGGATAGCTGACGTGAAAAAGCTTTTTTTATTTTTTCGACAGTTGACGAACTTAAAGATGCTGTGCGATGTGGATTTACTGCCATCACGCCAGCAATATTGAGGAGAATTTCACATCGTACATGAAGAAGAATCATACCTTATGAAAACGATAGTGTACACACAGACACTCTGAAATAAATGGTAAATAATAGTCACACTACCTCAAAGTTGTTTATTTTTATTTTATTTAGTTCAAGCACAACATAACAGGCTCTAGGCCCAATTATTGTGTTGTCTTTGACAACGAAATACATAATAATACAAAACAGTGAGATTAAAAGAAATACACATTACAAAATACATAATTTAAAAATACACATTCATATTGTCTTTAGCATATGTGCTCTTTATATGCCGTTTCCAAAACATGCCTGTTTAATTGTTCTTTTGTACACACTTTCCGACATGCTAAATATATCAATATTGAAGTCTTTTTCGACCTCATTGTGGAAAGTGCTTATCCTCCATATAGAAGATTTCCGAAGGATATTTGTTCTTGCCTTTCTATGATAAAACGTAGATGTGTTTCCTATCCTCGTTCTGGTTGATGGGACTTGGAAACAAAGCAACGAAAGCAGCTCAATAGAGTCAATCTTATCATGTATTAATTTATATAAAAATGTTAGATCATTATATCTTCTTCTTTCGTATAAAGTGGTTAGTTGATAGTTTTCCAGTAACTCTCTGTAAGATTCATATTTCGGGTAAAGCCCAGTTTTCCTGTACGCTAGAAGTCTTAGGATTTTTTTCCGTATTCTCTCAATCATATCAAGGTACTTTTGCATATTTGGTGTCCACACAACAGTAGCATATTCTAATTTTGACCGAACATAAGTCAAGTACAATTTCATTAAAGTTAAATCATTACGAAACTCTTTACCTAGCCTCATGATAAAACCAAGGTTTCTATAAACCTCGCTCGTTACTGTTTCCACATGATGCTTAAATGTTAAATTTTGATCAAAGAAAATTCCAAGATCTTTGATATACTTGGGAGAGCTTAATTTTGTCCTATCAATCGAATAAGTATAGTCTACATAACTACTCTTACGTGTAAAACGTAGGAAGTTACATTTATTTACATTCATTTTAAATTTATTTTTATTACACCATTCCATAATGTTAGTTAAGTCATGTTGTACTTTCTCGCAATCATCAATTGAATCTACCTTAATATATATTTTGAGGTCGTCAGCAAATAGAAGACACTTAACTTAGCATGTTTAATTCTAATCGGCAAATCATTCACTGTTAAGAGAAACAAAAGCGGTCTGAGATTTGATTTCTGATCTGGTTGTTCTCTGCCATGATCCTATATTAATACAATGCGACCATCTATGAATATGTGTACACGCGATACGGGGTAACGGGACTTTTTGACCACTCTGTACAGTGGTAGCGTAGACACTTGAATTGAAGTGATTATTATTATTGAGCTGTTCGAAATTTAAGTCACTAGCGTCCTTTGAATTGCGAAGAATATAAATTTACTATTTGTCGATTATGAAAGCCGTGTTATTCAAACGAGCGATGAACTGGCGAATTTGCCAAAAAACATTTTCACGAACCGGCGAATAGATTCAAAGCAATCTGTATTTTAAGATATCGTTCATTAATCTCTATTAATATATTTCACTTATGTAAATTTTTAGATAGATTCGCTAGTGAATGAAGTGATCCATTTTTGAACTTGCATTTTCTCTAAACCATATTTTTGTACATTTGCCAGTTCGTGATATCTTGAAACAACAAAAAGTCGTCAGTTCGTGGAAACAACAACAGCAATATACATACATATATATATATATATATATATATATATATATATATATATATATATATATATATATATATATATATATATATATATAAAGAGAGAGAGAGAGATAAAGCTAGACAGATTCGTTCACGCACTTTTCGTAGGGGGACTCATTTAATAAGAAATTAGACGATGGATTCCTTTAGGTAACTAAGCTACTAGGGTAACGAAAGAATAAAAAAAAGTATACAAACTTAAAATAAAAATAACCGACTTCAGAAACGCAGTAAAAAGCAAAGAATCATTCTTTAAAAATACTTTAGAAAGGTCTGAAAAGAAGAAAATAATAAAAGCGTTAAAAGCAGCAAATAATAATAATAAAGCACTTAAAAACATAAAGCAATTCATAACTAGCGTATATTATCTATAAAAATGTTCGAAGTCGTGTCAAGCCAAATAAAGTAATTTCTCATAAGATTACCATTGAAGCAATTATATATCAGGGAATTAATTTGTTCGACTTCGAATTTTTTTATATAGATAATCAGTGGCGTATTTACGATTTTGTTTCGGGGGGTTTGCTAACTTTAGTCTAGGAAATGTGAAAATTCTCCAAGATATTTCATTTACTTTAATATAGTAAACAAAATTTCGGGAGGGCTTAAGCCCGGAAGCCCCCTTAAATACCCCACTGTAGATAATAATGAATAATTTTCTGCTTCTAAGTGCTTTATTATTATAATATTTTTTCTACTTTCGAGCGATTTATTATTATGATCATTTTTCTGTTTTAAGCGCTTTTATTGCTGTGTTTTTAAAGCATGTTTTAAAGTCGGTTCATGTATATTTTTCAAAAGTTTATGTCATCATCATTTGTTCCTTAAAATTGAACTTACAAATTGAACAACAATAGGCAGTATTTCATAACTAAGTTCTTTTATGTAAGAAATTAGTTATAAGAACAACATTGTGCTTTTCGTTGGATAATAACCATTATGGTAGCTATTAATACTTGAATGAGATGCAGTTAAGAAAGGATACTCTGTTCATAAGAGTATGTATGTAATATCGTATAGTGTTGATGACTCATAAGCGTTCTTTATGAAAGCATCTAGCAAGACAATAGCCGAGTCTTATGCAGAGTCGTTTTGACGTATGATTAGCGTCATATTAAAGGCCTGACTACTCCAGGAAGCGTATGTTAGTCGAACTCTTTAGTATGACACTAACCACGAGAGTCAGGACGGCTCTGCATATGCCCCTAGATGTTCATTAAACTTGGTATGGTGCGAAATAGCTCCTGGTTTATATACACAAACATTGGTAACTTCCAAAAAGTATGTTATATAAAGACTCCCCTATGTGAAGTTTTATGATATTTTATATACTTTTACAACTATTTTATGTATTTGTGTGTGGAATTCTGTGTTTGCACTGTGTGTTCAGATTTAAGTACAATATTAACGTCCTAAAAACTATGTATCATAACTTGTGTGGATTTGGACCTATGTAGATGAAAGTATAAAAGTGGTCAACTTTTTTCCCTACTAATTGTATCATAATCAAAATTTGTCTTGGAAAAAGAAGTTGGATACCTATATGCAAACCCCTCTTTGTTTGATAATTAAAAGATTTTATTAGAGGAATTTAAGTTACAACGTTGTTTGAAATTGTCATATATAAAATGCAGTCTTTTGCAATCCATATTCTTTTCGAAATAATTTGTTGGACAGTGATCTATTAATGTAAAGTTAATCCAAGATGTTTATGTACTAAACACATAGCAATAATAATAAAAGAACATTATATAGTTACGAAACTTTATCATTTAGCAGTTCGAAAAATCCTTTATGTGTGTGTTCTGTGTGTTATCTATTTGTATGCGTTCGTACTATGTTTAGACAATGTATTCTACTATGAATCGACCAAATTGTGTTTCACTTCCGGCAAATATTGAGACCTACTAAATTATTCATCAATTTACTTTCATAAACTTTTATTACTATTTGGTCAGTAGTTCTTATGGATTTTTGTTTGAAAAGCTATTTGATTTTAGCCAATGTACAATACTCACTGTTAACCGATCACTGTGGGTCTGGCCCTTTTCGGGTAAAACTAAAATAACCATTCAATAGCCCCTGAATTGTGTAACGTCTCTACAATGGTTAAAGAAAGGCTTACCAAAATCAGAAGTTTCGACCAAAAATACGATTTAGCCTATAATACTGAATGAAATACAGTGGTGTGTTTTATAAATACTTACACTAAATGAAAACAAACTCATTTGGGCTTGTACGTATAATGTTGAGAAGCACCAAATGCAGCTAATAACGAAAATGACTTATTTCTTGGAAAATGAAATGAATCTTTAAGTTTTACGTCCCACGTTTATGCCGGCTATGCTAAAGGAGACGGTGATGAAGAGAAATGAAGGAAATGGTGGAATGAAGAAAGTGGAAGGAAACAGGTGAACCCCGTGAAAACTCACCCACACGGTGTTTATCCACCACAAAGTTCACTTGGCGCGAGCTGGGATCGAAAGAACCCCAGTTTATTTCTTGGAAGATGAGCTGTTAAGCCGATGGAGGGTTGAAGTGGGGCGGTTAAGATCAAGTCCAATCTACCATTACTAGTCTAGGGGGTTATCCATCGGTTCTGTTGGATTGAAAAGGTCAAGCGCGAACTGGACTTTGCTCTAGTGATACTAGTGGATGATTTCTAGCTTGGTCACATGTTCTGAAAAGTTTTTTTTTTTTTTTTTTTTTTTTTTTTTTGGTAATAAGGCTGCCAAAGTGAAAAGTTTCCGAAAAATTACCTTATATCAGAAATCTTTAAATATATTTCAAGCGGTTGAGATTTTTTGAAAAATAGCTTACTTAAAAAGTTGTTCAGACCTAAATTTTCAGCAATTTCACAATTTTTACTTTGTTGTCCAGTAGCGTAACGTGATCAAAATTTAGGGGACAGTATTTCCTAAACTATCTTACATATATCTTGACCATACAACTATCCATATGATAAAGAGGTAACTACTTATTTCAGGGTAGAAAGATGGGCCATGTACCTATCTGTTCCACCCTTCCCTCGATGCGACGCTCTTCCCTAAAACCTACCTTTATTGCAATATCTTCGCATATTGAAGTTTCTAACGTATGCAACCCATGATCGATTATCTCAATTTTTTTTGTGGAAGACGGATGCAATAGGTCAAAAATGTTCTGTTATTGGAATACATTCATCAGTCATATTTTCAGTCCTAAGAGAGATGGCTCGAGCTGACAAAGAGGGCAATTGGAATCTTTGTGTGTCTGCTCTCTGACGGGCCCTTCCAGTATTTTTTGCATTAGGAAAAATTAATTATTCTAGATCGAGCTAAGTTCATTTGGAAAATTGCTTGAAGCTTCAAGAAACACACAAAAGCATCTCATGAGGAGTTCATGAGAGGTCAGTTTGTTGTCCAACAAACAGATCGAAACTTTAGTGAAGTTGCATTGGAGCAACTGTACAACCAAACCGCAAAAGGTCCAGAGGAATCATTGAGCCCACAAGACGGAAGGAAACTGTTGCCCAACGCGATCTAATTCAGCATGAAAAGGCCAGCATCAAATATTTATATCGTAGGATGTGCGGGTTCCAGGAAAATGGCGAGTACACGCTTCACCATGAATTCTCATTAAGTGTCACGCAATCACATGCCGATTCTGTGAAAAAAAAAATGTGTATTTTATCTGTGAAAGACAGAACCCGTTTGATTTAAATGATTGTAGTTTGCACAATCTAGTAACTGGAAAATATTACACGGAAACTGACGAGAACTTCAAGCTGATGTGCATGAGCATTGGCGATAGAGAATACCTCAAATTTCGCCACGATAGGTTTATTTAAAAAGACAGTAAGTTGTTCAGTCCTCTGGCGCGAATGATAAAAACGGAAGACAACAAGAAAACAAGAAATTTGACATCATAAGGAAAACATCTGAAAGTATGAGTATTATTGACATATCTAGGGAGAGGGAATACCCACTCGATCGCTTGTTGTGCTATGAAATAACCTCAAGTTCGTTCTTCCTAAGAAAAGATGAATTGTTCCAATCAAGCAAATCTGAAATGATACAGGAACTGGAAAAATAATTACCTGAAATGCCTACTTCAACTGTCTCTGCGTCTTTTTTTTAGCAACTTCAGCTGCATTTGACTTCATGATTTATGCCCGTGTTGTTGCTGTGTCGCCCGGAAAGTCGCTGATGACGTTTGGAGATTTTGTACATCATATCTTGCGTAGGAATTCTATCGATAGCACAAGGATCAAGCAGAATAGATATCACATTCGATGTATATAAAGAGGATAGTGTAAAATCGCTCGAATGCCTCAGAAGATGTGAGAATCAACCCACTGAAATTACCATCAATGGCGCGAAAACCCCAATGCCAAAAGATATGCATGCATGCTGGGCATCTTTTTCAAAATAAGTACAGACTGCAAATGTTTTTCGCTGGCTGTTTGATGAAACAAAGTCATGAACTACAAAGAATGGATGCGTATGTTGGTGGGTTACAACTTCGTGTGGAAAGAAGCATTCGCGTATTAAATGAGGAAATAAGCGATGCTCCTGTGCGAGCTAGAAGAAGTTCATGAAAAGATATTTTTTATATTAAGCATGCAGTCTCCAACTCGAGCATTAAGCGCCTAATTCTTGCATTCTCTGATACTGATGTCTTCATTTGTGCCTTGTATTATTAAGAGAAATACTTCAGAACGCACGGATTAGTAGAATTATGGGTATTATGTGGGGCTGGGATCACTTCATGGTATTTCTCCATCGATATTCTTGCTGGATGTTTGTGGAGTCCCAAGACTGATGTCTTGCCGGCAGCCCGCACTCTAACTGGATGTGACACTACAAGCAAAGTTGGCACTAAGCATTCTGCTGTTACAGAAGAACTTCATAGTATCTGACTGAATTCGGCAAAGGAGAATTGTCAGGAACTATGATATTGTTTGAAGAAATATTTCTCATGCAGATGATGTCAAGTAAATTCTCATCTATGGATAAATATAGAATTAACCATTATCATCGCATGAAGCGTCTGGATTTCTCCAAATTACCGCCAATCTCGTCTTCGATACGTCTTCACATCAGAAGAGTACTTTCAGTGCTGCAAGTGGTACTACATACTTGATGAAGCCCCAGAACTCAACCCATCTCAAGTATGGCTACACAGACAATGATGGCGAAAGGATCCCAGAAATTACACTTGGAACTCTTACTATGACTTCCCACTCCCCTGCACTTGCAAAAAATGCACTAGAAACACATCTTGTAAGTGTCGCATTTATGTCATATCTTGTCAATTCCGCAGTTGTGAAAGCAGCGAATGTAAAAATCTGTTCACGTAATTTTGATGCTATCCAATCACGTCTATTTTTATAAACCACATCTATGTGTACCTATTCGTGTAAAAAATGTATATATTCTAAACTAAATAACACTTCAATATCGCTTCATTGTTTTATCAATTGCAATTATATTCCAACTTAGTATTGTACCTTGTAAAGAAAAATGGAAATAAGATCTTTGTACGTTTAGCGTAATCAGTATTTGAAGTGTGGGAGAGAAAACAATTCATACAATTAAAAAAATAATAAACAAATATCAGTATATATAACTTCAAACTTAACATGGTAATAAGCGAGAATGTAATTTAAGTAACTTTGCAGAATAATATTATTTTCTTATAAGTAAATAAGATTTATATTCAGAACTCAGATAACGAAGATATAAAACAATGTAGGTAATATACAAAAAGAACTAGTTAACACTAGCTTTACTAAATATAGTACGACTCCTTCTACTAAATGAAACAAAACCTCTGAGAAATTCCAGTGACTTACATTTAACTAAATACCGCAAAAGTAAATAAAATAAAATGTAGCGTATACGTTTAAGTTATATATCAACATTTAACTTTGGGCGCATTTTTGCGATAAAATTAGGTTTTAGGTAAGGGCGTCGCGTCGTGTTGGTGGAACACGAAGGTACATGCTCCCAACTTTTTTCCCCTGAAATATCTACTTACCTCTTTATCATATGCAGATTATTATGGTCCAGATATTTGTAAGATAGTTTATGAAATAGTGTTTTCCAAAATTCTGATCACACTACGCCACTGAACAAAAAGGTAAATAATAATAATAATAATAATAATAATAATAATAATAATAATAATAATAATAATAATAATAATAATAATAATAATAGTGAATTTGCTGAAAATTTAATCCAACTTTTATAGAAGGCTATTGTTTAAAAAAAAAATCTCAAATCTCAACCGTTTTAAATATATTTAAAGAATTCTGATATAGAGTGATTTTTCGACGACCTTTTACCTTGGCGGCTATATTTCCCCCCCCCAAAAAAAAATCATGGTTTTCAGAATATGTGACCAAGCCAGAAATCATCAACTAGTACTATTAGACAAATTCCCGTAATAGTTTGCTTTCGACCTTTTCGATCCAACAGGACCTATGGGTGGTCCCCGCAGTATACAGAATAAAACAAAAAAGAAAAAAATCCAAGTGTTATAATAAGTCTACTTTTAATTTAAAATTTGAATTCAATTTTGAAACGTAAGCATCTGTGCAAGACCTTGCAAAAGCTGTCAAACTACATTCTGAGGAAATTCCTGTTTTCCAATCAGTGGCCAAATAGCATTGCCACCTTTCCAAAGCAAAATATAGGAACACCACGCAACTATTCGGTCGTTCAGAGCAGATGACAATTTGTGTAGAAAATGTGGTGTGGTGCTGTTCCCGGCCAGAGAACAGGTCGTTAATGTATTAATACTAAAGTTATATTAACTATTAATATCATCCATTAGTAATATGTCCATTAGTGATTTTATGTTCATGGGTTTCCTAATACAAATGTCAAAAGTAAAATTTGACTTTTTCCAAAAGGTTTCATTTCGGAAAACGGCTTAGATAAGTATTACATCGAATCACTTAGACAATTTCCATAGCAGGTAATGATTATAGTGCCTTTTGCAGTAATTTTGGTGTGTCAAAACGTTCCGGAAATATGATAAGCATTGGTAAAGTTTGCAACAATGCCTTCAATTATTAATATGGTGTCCAAGTGCACGCTAGCGGAATGCTTAGCGCCTTGCCAGCAGGTAATAACTATTAAAACCTCGGGTCATCTGATGAGAAAGTACGTAGTTTTGGGGGTGTAAATTGTCCAATACTTCACCCCAGATGATTAGCGTTCCCATCTTTTAGTTTGTACTTGCATGAATTTGTTAAGAATAACACAAGGAAATATATATTCATGAATGAACATACAAACCAAGAACACGCGAAACAGAAAACTCGTACCGTCTGCTTGTTGGCGGTTAGTTGAAAGCAATTTGTGGGCCATTGAACCGGCCGAAGAATAACAATTGTTGATGATTTCGCTGTTAACAATAAAAAATTTTAGCGAGAGAACCATATCGATATATCTACAGCCATAGGTACACACCGTAAGACAAAATTTATAAATGTCACTAAGGATTTCTGTCGCATATGTTTATAAATAATAGGCGTCCCAGTATATAATTCGAGAATGCGTTTTCAATGCACTCCCCGCAGCAAACGCGATCTGGGTGGCTATTCGGTAATTTTACTTTCGCCAGAGTTATAAATCATGCTGTAAGCCAGTCACGGTTTCCAGGTCTTTTTTGCCAGGTCCAAGTCTGTAATAACAGAGTTCCAATACTCTGCACAAAGCATCTTCCAAGCAGCTGTTTCTTGCTAAAAATTCCCTTGCCTGGCAACACGTCTTTCCTTTTTTCCCCTTCCTTTAGACATATTTTAAACAGCAGGCGGTCTATTGTTCCGAAACGCACCAAATACGCTCGATCCGACGTTTTCTGCGCGTTTTTTATTGCTTTCGCGTTTGCAGCGCATTGTGATTAGCCATCCACATTTAAATACATGGTCAGCGTATTCCAAACGTACGCATGAGCAATAAAAATGCGTTGCAAACGCTTCAAATAGCCGCACATTTAGGCGTAGTTCGGGATACCGAAAATTTTCTTAGAATTCGGGGTGTTCCGCTTAATTCGGGACAGTGCTACTTCTACAGATGATAGTTACAGCCTTCGTACGTGGTCGCGATAAATCTTGTAAAACATTACACCAGTGCCAGTCTAACATCGGCTCTAACTACTAAACCCGGGATGCAAGGGACGAGTGGTTCATCGGTGCGTGCGAGTATTTAATAGCATACCGAAGGTAAGTAAATGATTTCTATTTTGGAATGTGGGCCAGTAGCATTTTTCTTCGGCTAGTAAAATTTTGTTGCTTATTTGCATCCCTGCACTAAACCATTAAGCGGAGAATGAACATCGGTATTTCTTACTTTCCAGTATTAGTGCAGTCGCTTGGCACAAAAATATTTCTATTCTGGATACCGGTATGAAACTTGGCACATTTATTAATTATAACATGTTGAATGAAAATCCGCCGGGACACAAAACCGATTATCACCCCGTCGGACAGAATTCAAGATGGCGTCCAAAATGGCGGCACAAACTGAAAATACTCCAATTTTGCCGTTCTTCGGGCCAGTTTATATGTTCATTGGCATGCTAAATTCAAATAACGCGCTTTTACAAATATTAAGGTAATAGATTTACAAATATAAAGAATTATGGCATATTTACATCTATCTTAATGGAAAATTAAACATGCTATTTACTGTAATAACAACGAAAAAATATTTTTTTAAAGTTTGAATGACGTGTTCAGACCTTATAAGTAAATTCAAAGGTATTATTGTAGTTAAGTGTTAACTATGTGTTTTTAAGTAATTTCATGTTGTAGAACACATATTATCTTGCAGTTATTGCAGATTGAACTGAAATACTAAAAAGAGAAAACTGGAATTAATTGAGTTTGATTCAGCAGTTCCGCCCAATCCGGAGGTTAAATGGGAACAATATATAATTTGTCAGGAAGAAAATGAATTCCCTCTCGTAAATGCAACGGATAGTGGACTGAAATCACTCGGTGAAGACTTAATAGAATTCTCTAACCTTGGAACTTTGCCGAAATCTGTTCCAATTGTTCAATTACGAGATAGTGGTGGTATTGTTCAAAACCTAGTGTCAAATTCAGCAAAGTTTGATAAGTCATGTCGTACAAAATTTGACAAACAGAAACTTGAGCGTCTGAGGAAACAGAGGCAGCAAACAATAGTTGAGTTACCTCCTGGGACATCTCAGTAAGTTAAAACAAGATCAAGTACACCAACTGTGGACATTAAAAATACGTGTTCATTTTGTGATGGAGCGGAAGAAGAAGACAAGTTAGTATCTGCGCAAACACTAGAAATTGGTTGAACAATCATGTTTTTAGCAAAGGACGTTCAAGATGACAAAATACTAATGAAATTATCTTCAACTGATTTAGTGGCACAGGAAGCAAAATACCATAAGCTGTGCTACGTGCGATTTAGGAACAAAGTTAGAAATGAACTACGAAAACGGGACCCAAAAGTGAAAGTGATACTAACAGATTTGTTTATGGTTCTGCGTTAACTCAAATGGTAGATTATATTGAAGATATTTATTTGCCCAGTGATACTTCACCTGTATTTAAGTTAGCAACACTTACAAGTCAGATGGAATGGAAAATGCGCAATCTAGGAATTCCAAATGCACAAATGAATCGGTCAAAACTAAAAGAGCAGCTAATATCTTTAATTCCAAGTTTGACTGCCACTAAGTCTGGAAGAGAAGTACTGGAGGATCTGGAGAGGCTATACGTGATGCCATTGCATATAATGCCATGAGTGATGGAATGTGTTTAGCGCATGCTACTCAAATAGTTCGTAGAGATTTGTTCAATGAATATCCAAAATTTGAGGATTCGTTTGCAAAATATTTTTACTGCCAAAGAGTCAGTGAATGAAGCTCTATTATTGTTGTTACAAATGATCCTAGAAGGACCTGCACAAGATACACAAGGAGATACTAATAGAAAACCCCTACTATCTATTGCACAGTTAATACGTTTTAATGCTACCAAATCGAAACGAAGGCACGAAACTTGTAATATTAAACATATTATAGAACGAGAAACACCACTACCTCTCTATATTGGTCTCAAATTGTATTCATGTATAAGAACCCGAAATCCTATTGATCAACTCCATGCTCTTGGCTTATGTGTTTCTTATGACAGAGTTCAGTTTTGTCAACAACAACAAATGTTACATGTGAAAAGTATAACAATTTAGGAGGAGTAATTCCTGAATGCTTACATTAAATTTTTCTTACAACAGCAGTAATTGATATCATTGATCATAATCCTTCTTCTGTGACAGTTAGGGATTCATTTCATGGCATAAGCATTACCTTGATACAGCATCCAGATCGAACGTTAGCACAGAAAAGATATTTGCATATTGCAACTTCACAATGGACCAGCGAGGTAAAGAATGCGTTACCTTCTTCCTACACAACCGTATCCCCAATACGTTTTAACACAAAGTATTGTGAAATGCCCCTCTCAACTGTTATTACACCACAAGAAATAGAATGTTCTAATTCCACAGATATAATAACTTGGTTAGAATCAGTCAAAGGAAGCATCAAGAGCGATTTTACTTGTGACAATGACTCTTCAGATGTACATATTTCTTGGTCAGCGTTTGTATCAGAACATAGACAATCACCTACACTTCCAAAATCTAATAATGTTTTACTTCCATTGTTAAGTGAAAAGGTGCAATCCCCAGCTGTGGTAGCACATTGTATGGAAGTACTTTTCAATATTTTTGATAAACTCTGTTTGAATGATAGAATTCCGATCCTCACTGGAGACTAACCAATATATGCCCTGGCAAAACAGATTCAATGGAAATATCCTAGTAAATATGGTGAAGACAAATTTGTAGTAATGATGGGAGGTTTGTACATTGAAATGGCTGTAATGAATATGATAGGAAGTTGGCTTACAGGATCTGCGTGGACTTATTGATGATAGAGTAACATCAACTGGACGAGCTGAATCGCTTCTATCGTGCTCTCACGTCAAGCGCGCTCACTATGCTCACCAAGTAACAGTGGCTGCACTATATATTTTGAAAACAGAAGCATACGAAGCATATAAATATATCAATGTCTTTGAAGGAATGTCATATTTAGATTTTAACGAATGGTGTAATCTACGCAATGAAGAATCTCTGCAATTTAGTTTCTGGTCAAAACTATGAAACTACAGATTCTATTGCTCTCTTTCCTACAAAGTGTGCGTGAAGGAAATTTTGTACAATTCAAAACCATTCTGGAAGATATATATCCATGGATGTTTGTTTTAGATCACACAAACTATGCCCGCTGGTTGCCAGTTTTCATCAAAACACTGAAAGAACTGGAGATCCGCCATCCGTTTATATATAAAGAATTTATGAAAGGCAAATTCGTAAGTCAGAAGAGCAATCGACCATTTTCAGCAATGGCGGATGACCATTTGCATGAGCAAAATAACAAACAAGTTAAAGGAATTGGTGGAGCAATAGGACTTTTTGACAAACCTGCTGCACTTTTGAAATGGATGGTTGTAGGGCAGATGTAAAAATGATATCTGTCTTTGAAGAACAGTTTTCAGTTTTCGATGATGAAGAAGATGCGGGTGATGAAAATGACGTAAAGCATAAGGAAAGCAGCAAAGGTTTTGAAAAGAGATATAAGGAACAGGTTTTAGATGTTGTAGCTTCTTTTAGAAACTATGGTAACCCATTTGAAGAACATATATTAACAATAGCAGTTAGCAAAATATGTGCAACAAAAGATGCAGGGAAGTCGATCATGCAGGAATTTATTTTTAATATTCTACTTGATGATGATGATGATGATGGGTGTTCTATCCGAGGGCAGGTAGTTAGCCCGAAGGTTCCTGGGCAAGGTGAACCCATGGTGGTCTTGCCATTGCCTTCCATGGGATGATGTTCTAAGGAGGGCTCCTACAGTTTAACGAAGGATCCGAATCACTTGTGTCCCCACCGGGAATCGCACTCCGAACCCCTTGATTGCAAGGCGACGAATGGAGCCACTCATCCACCAGGGACACTATATTCTATCTTACCACGCAATAATTCAACGCAATAATTTAGTAAATGCTCCCATATTATTTAATTTTACTCCCTTTACTTTCTATTTATCACTCCCTCCCCTCCTTTTATAGAAGCTCATATGACTTGTGTCCCGGTAGTTTTCTATTATGTATTGCCATCTAAATAACTATGCCAAATTTTATTCTGGTATCCAGAAAAGAAATATTCTTATCGAAATTTATACCAAGCGACTGCACTATATATGAAGGTCCATTCTCACGACTAGAATGCTTAACACACCAACCATTAATTGATATGCACTCTCAGCATGAATGCTGGGAACTTGGCCAATAATTCGTTAGTAACATTGTTAAGACAGCAAAATAATACAATACAAAAATAAAAACTATGAATTTATATCGAACCAATAATCTTAGCCCAAATCTTTCCTTGACACTCCAGCCAAAATGTGGGTGGGTCATATTGAGTTTCCAGAGTATCACTACTCATTACGGAATTAAAACACTGCTATCCGCCGAGATTCTTTAGGTAGATTTTTTTCATTAATCTCAGACTCACATTATTACTACGTATAATACCTCACATCTAATAAATGCTTGTTTAATTTACGATCCGAGTTACTAAGATCGTGTGTAAAACATACCTCAGCTTCTATTCTGACTATAGAACTGTCTTGACTAAAAATAAGTTAAAAATAATAATAATTGACAATTTGATTAGAATTGAAATTACATGGAATATCTTGTGAAATGAGTTGTGTCATATTGACAGGTTATTAATAAAACATTTACCTATGTATAAAGTATGAACAAGATTCTTCGATTCGTTTTTGACAAAATGCCTCGAAGAAACACTCTATGACTAAATTACCCTTTTGTGATTTTTTTATAAAGGCAAACTAGTTATGTCGTATTGTCGAATTATTAATGAAATATTTTATTAAATATCAACAAAATCGTCTGAAGAGTTTTCTTTAAAAAATAGCTTGAATACGTTCACTGTCATGACTAAACTACCCTTTATGGGTAGATGAAGGAGAAATGAGTTGTGCTACATTATCGGATTATTAATTAAATATGTACTTATTTCAGAAATATGAACAAAATTGCGTCAGCTACTTTTGAGAAAATTGTCGTAAAAACTAACCTTTGGAATAAACGATCCCTTGTGGATTTTTACAGGAGAAATGAGTTATACTATATTATGACGTTATTAATGGGATACGTATTTATAAAATATGAACGAAATCGACTGAGTCACTTTCGAGAAAAAACACCCCGACAAATTACCTCCCATGAGGAAACTATCTCTTGTGTATTTATCCAGAATAAATTATTAATGGCGTATGGTCAGATTAATAACGAAATATTTATATATGTAATATATATAAGAAAAAAAAACATTACAGTCGTTTTCAAGGAAATTGTTCTATAAGATCTCACCTTTAACAATAAAGTACCTCCTCTGTATCTTTGCCAGAGAAACAGTATAGGCTTGTTTATTAAATATTGATCTCTGGAATTTAAAGAACATTGTTAAATCCGTTTTTGACAAAATCACAACTTTCAATTTTAATCCTGTAGCAAACTTAATTCACGGATAGAAGAAAATTCGAAAAATATTGTAAGAGACCCATATCAAATCTTACAAAAAGCTAAAGTTTAAAATTTGGTGAAAATATGTTAAACGGCGCAGTCTCTAGGACGGGTGACAAATTTACATCGCGACTAATGTACAACTGACAGATATTGAGAAATCACTTTTTCAATATGTACGGCCATGAAAGTGTTAATCCATTGAAATCTCGAATTCAATTTTTATCATGATCACTATAATTTCTTCTCTCCCATCGTCGCTCGAAAGCCACAAAATGGTAGAACAACAATTAAATTTTACGTTGATATAGAGTAACATTTTGAATAGATGGAAAGGTTTAATTAACGATTTGCTTAAAACACAACCAAAAATTAATCTTCGTGGAAGAAGGGAAATGCACACCGCAGAACCGTATATTCACTGCCTAACAGAACAAAAATAGAAATTGCTATTTTAAAAAATTAGGAAACAAATCTCCGGGACTAGACGAAATTCTGAATGAGTTAACTTTAGCTGGAGAGGAGAAATTGTGGAACAAGATACGCAAACTCGTTCTCTTTATCTGGAACGAGAAGAAATTGCCACAAGAGTGGAAAGAATCATTGTTCAAATTCACAAGAAAGGAAACAAAACTGATTGTAATAATTATAGAGCCATTTCTCTTCTGACAACATCCTATAAAATCCTCTAAAACATTCTGTTAGAAAGACTAACCCCAAACACAGATGAAATTATTGGAGATTATCAGAATGGATTTAGGCGAAATCGATCAACTATCGACAAGATATTTACCATTCGACAAATACTAGAAAAGAAATGAGAATACTCCGATAAATCAATTAATTATTAATTTTAGAAAGGCCTATGACTTGGTTAGGAGGAAAACATTATTCAACATTCTTAAAGAATTTAGAATATATAAGAAGCCAGTTAGATTAATCGACATGTGTTAAATGAACCCCAAGGAAAAATCTGAGTAGGAAAATACTTGTCCACGAGTTTTCATGTCGAGAATGTCCTGAAACAAGGAGATGCGTAGTCGCCATTATTATTTAACTTTGTTCTGGAGTACGCTATATAGAAAATCAAAGATAGCAGCCAGAACCTAGAGCTGAATGGTGTTCACCAAGTAATGGCGTATGGTGATGATGTAAATCTGATAGAGGATGATAGGAAAACAATAGAAAGAAATGCAGAAATCTTATTAAACGCTTCCATAGACTGGCTTAGTAGTGAATGCAGAGAAAACTAAATACATGGAAACTCACCGGGATTGTGACACTGCAACTTATAGATATGTCAAAATATCAAATACTACTTTCGACAAAGTAGATATTTTCATATACCTAGGATAAGAATTAACAGACCAAAACCATATCAACATAGAAATTAAATGTTGAATGAAAGCAGGGAATTCGTGCTATCATTCAGTTTAAGATATTTTCTGTTCGCAAATTGTGCCGAGGAATTCGAAGCTTGGAATACATAAAACAATAATCATGTCTGTTGTGCTATATGGTTGCGAAACATGGTCATTTAATTTGAAGGAAGAACGCCAACTGAAAATTTGGAAACAAAATCCTGAGGCGAATGTTCGGACCCAAGAGAAACGAGAATGATGAGTGGCGGAAACTTTATAATGATGAACTATGTCGTATATACCATCTACCAAATATTGTTAGGGTTATCAAACCTAGGAAGCTCAGTCTGAGCAGGTCATGCAGCCAGAATAGAAGAAAGTAGGAACGCTTTCATAACTTTAACTGGGAATAAACTTGGAAAATGACCATAAAGAAGGCCTAGGTGCAGATGAGAGGACAAGTTTAAGATGGATCTCTCAGAAATAGGAATACAAAGTAGAAACGGGATCCAGTTGGCTAAGGACGGAATGGACAGCTTTTGTGAACGCGGCATTGATCCTCCGTGATACATAGGCCATAGGGTTAGCTAATTAGTTGATATAAAGTAGATGGAAATTATTTTAATAAAAAGTTACTAAGTCTTACAATAGGTAACATGCTTGTAATTTTCTGTAACCGTAGCAACCAATTGAAAAAATAAGATGTCAGTTATTTCAAAATAAAAGGCATACTACAGCTAAAGTATTTTACTTGGAAACCATTTCTACAGAACATAAACCAAATAAAGGTGAGTGGGTGGGAGAAATATGTTATGTCATATTTTCAAACTTTCGAGTAAAGTGGGAAACATCTTCACTGGTTATAGAGAAGACATAACCTTGTACTGCCTCCCGATCCATGATGGGAATGGAAGTCTTTGTAATAAAAGAAAAAGAAAAACAGTACTTTATATGGTTATACGTAGAAATAATCCTGCCTATACGGAAGAATACATTCTAGACGAACTGTCAAATGATAGCATTCCTTCCACTGGAGTTCTCCATATTAAGAATGCTAATGGCTCTCTCTCTCTCTCTCTCTCTCTATATATATATATATATATATATATATATATATATATATATATATATATATATATGATAGACTCCTAACAGATGACCCGGGAATGGTCGGTGATCTTCTGAATAACAGTGTCTATATCTACCGTTGCTACTATCGGGTGGAGCCTTCACGCACTCCTCCACCTCTTTCACTGCTCTGTAAAAACTGTTTAACTTATAACGCACATCCTGCGAAGAAATGCATCAATTCTTTCGTCTGCTCACATTGAAAAGGAGATCATAAATTAAGGGAGTATCCTAACCTCAACGAACCTTAGGTACAAAACTTGTGACGGGGGACATCCAACTTATGCTTACAAGTATAAAGATAAACCGCTTCTGGGTGAGCTCGAGCCTGTTTGTAGTACCTCTTCAAGTCTATGTATTATCACGTCCAAAAAGTATCTCAGCAACCACATGAATATCCGTCGTATCACCACCTACTGTCGAAAATATTCTCAAATTTATCTCTATCGTTCTTCAAAATGCATTTTCCTTCCAACGTGAGGCTATTCTCAATCAAGTAACAAAAGCCATTTTCAATATTTTCCAACTTCACGTGGCAGCTATATATTTTGGTCTGTCTACATACTTCCGTTTTCATACTGGATTTACTATGAATAGTACAGAGCAGAAGAGGAAAATATTCTATTATTATTTTGTATTGTTCATTTGCTATCCACCATCCAAGCTCTTTAAGAAACCTTCGCAACACAGCATAATACATATAGCATCCTCTTTAATGAAACCTTCCTAAGACAATCAGACCGTTTGTATCTTCTTGTTATCATCTAATACGCTCTGAACAGCCTCAAAACAGCGCACACGGTACTGCAGACATAGTTATTCAACATTTTCTTACCCGTGCCATGACATATCAATTTCTCTGAACAATATCCTGACCGAGTCATACTGACACTTTATTTCCCTGCCAATACTATTATTGTCGTTATCATCTATGTTCGATCTACACAAGCGCTTCCGTATCTCCTTTTTTTTATCTACTTAGATCTCAACTTTTGAACGTATATCTTCTTAGTATACATCAACTACCATTCTTGTACAGCAGCTCAGAAACAACGCATTCAAGGCTTTCCCCAAAGCACTCATTAAGATCTTTCTCTCCCTTCGTAATCATTGGTGCTCTAAAAAGAGTTCTCCGCCTTAATTCGACAACTGCCTGACATGATCTCCGCAGATCGGAAACTTCCCTTCTTCTGTTTCACATAATCACAAATTTCATCATAATACAGATGCTGTCCGATCATTTTTTTTCTCCAATTCCAAACTTGTATATGTAAATCATCCCTCTCTGTCTCAATATTTGAAGCTCTATCTTTCAATGCTGTCCACTATGAACGCACATGGTTTGGATCAAACCTTCGACTCTTAAAACCAAGGTGCTCCAGGAATGTGCTATCGTAACTCTATAGGTTTGTTGCTAAAACCAGCGTCATTTTAGATTTCTTTCGGCGCGTGGGGGTAGGCTTCTCGCCGACATAATAGTATAACTTTTTATATCAGTGTTTTACTATATATTTGATCAAACAATATGTGTTTATCAAACTCAAGGAAGGGGGAATTACACCCTCCTGTCCTGCTCAAATGACGCCCCTAGAACATTTCCTTGCAATTACTGGGAAACAAAATGAAATTAACCATTGAATAACACTCATTTCTGTCAGTAGTTTTTAGAGTTCCGCGCCTGCATTACAGACTTTCGAAAGCACAAAACCTACTGAAGAGATTGACAGTTTACATAGATTTCACAAGGAGCATCTTTCTATCTTGATGTGATAGGTAGTCTTTGAAGAAGGGAAAGAATGCAAATAAAGGCGTTTATGAGGCTATAAAAACATTTTGTGATAATTGTTTTATTCAGGCTCTACAAAGGCATTTCAGAGCAAACGAATGAAAGAGATAGTTTTAGAGATATAAAGCTTGTAAACCTAGTTCCTGTATTTTTACGTCTGAATGGAAAGATTATATTACGTTACACAGACTGCTTTCGACAAGGAGAGTTGGAGGAGGGGGAGAAGTAGGATTGAATACCAGGAGCATGTAGTTGATGGACACATGTGTTTCTGAATGCATAAGCATACAGCGCAATAGTTTGTCAGTGATTCGAACTTAAACTTTTGTAACATTTTCAATGTCTCGAATAGTACATCCAATTAGACATGAGCTTCTAGACCAAGTTTCAGCTTTACCACGCCATATCTATCCAGCACTGGATCACCTTTTTATATACGAACGCACCGTAGTCATAGAGCGATATAATCCTGACCGTCGTAACTACCAACGCCATCCATATATATACTGCATATAACGCCAGTTTATTACTGAAGAGTCACGTTTTTAAGGCAGCACTTTAGCACTGTTGTCAGCTCTAACAATTTATTATTATATTGCCTTACCAGTACCTCCTCATCTTATACGTTGTATCCTCGTCGCCAAAAGTGCCTTTACATCGCCGTGACGGGTATGTGACGGCGCAGTACACCAAGGAAGGGATGGTTGCATAAGAAATTGTGATTAATTTTAAAGAGTTTTTATTTTGACTAGGGAAATAACGTAGGTATAGGGAGTAAAGGCACAGATTTGAACCGTCAGTACACTGCCATCTCTGAAAAGATTCGTATTCTCAGTTTTTCAATTTATTGTCTTATATGTTAAATTAATAACTGCTAACAATTGCTAGTAGCACTTTTTACTCTTCAGAAATTTCCTACGACATGTTCGCAGGACACTTTTCTAAGTCCTAAATTTGTGCGTGAATTATTTCATTCGCTTCACTGACCTTATTTGAGAATGGAATCTTATTACACTGAGCGTGAATATGTTTCGCTGTTGTCAAGCAAGGGCCGTAATAAACATAAATAAGGTTCTTATTATTAAATAAAACACAGAAGTATTTATTGTGTGTATAGCACAATATAATACAGTAACTAAGCAACATGATAATCACTAACACCAGCAGATATTTTTCCAAAGGGAGGAGGGGGGCAAAAGGCCCACATAGAGTTTTTCGATTTATTGCCCTATATATATTGTTTAAATTCATAACATTTATAATTGGTAGCATATATCTTCTTACTTTTTAAAATCGCCGCTGTAGACTTTAGTCAGAACATTCATCTCCAGACACGATGTAGAGAGAAGAGAAAGAAAGAGATATGACCAGTAGCGTAACTAATTTTACTGCGCCAGGGATCGATTAATAATCAATTTACTCATACCCGCCGCCTGCCCCAGGAATTTCAGATGTTGCGTTATATATATGGTTTTATGTCAAAAGGGTCAGACAAAAGGGCGAGGAAAGGGCTCAAGGCAAAACGGGCCCACGTCAAAAGGGTCCTGCGTCTAATGGACCCGTGTCAAAACGAGACACGCTACAAAAGAGCCCGAGTCAAAAGGGACCTGGTCGAAAGATCTTCGCAACAAAAGTGAACGAGTCAAAACGGCCCGCGTCAAATGGATCCGGCTCAAAATTGTCCTGCGACAAAAAAGACCCGAGTCAAAAGGGTCCTGCATCAAACTTTCCCGAGTAAAAACGACCCCACGTGAAAAGAGCCCAGATCAAAAGGTATCCGGTCAAAAGAACCTGGGTAAATGTCCACCCGCGACAAAAGGCCCCGACTAAAAACGGCCCCGGGTCATGAGACCTTCACGACAAAAGGCCCTGTGCCAAAAGGGCCCGAGTCCAAACTGCCCCGCGTCAAAAGGAGCCGGGTCAAAAGGGCCCGCGACAAAGTGGCCCTGGGTCAAAAGAGGCCCGGTCAAGAGGGCCCGCTCAAAAGGCCCCGTTTCAAAACAGCCCAGCGTGAAAAAGGCCTTGGTCCAACGTTCTCCGCGACAAAATGACCAGATTCAAAAGGGCTCCGTGTTAAGAGGGGTAGAGTCAAAAAGGCTCTATGTCAAATGGACCGTACCAAAAGGGGTACGCTACAAAAAGGCCCGAGTCAAAAAGGCTCGGATCAGAAGGTCCCGCGACAAAAAGACCCGAGTCAAAACGGCCCTGCATCAAACGGGCCCGATTAAAAACGGCTCTGCGTGAAAAGAGCCCTGGTCAAAAGGGCCCGGATAGAAGGACTCCACGACAAATGTGCCTGAGTCTAAACGGCCCGGGGTCAAAAGATCTCGACAACCAAAGGGCTCGAGTCTAAAGGGCCCGGGTGAAAGGGTCTCCGCGAAAAAAGGGTCCCCCGTTTAAACGGCCCCATCAAAAGGGTCCGGGTCAAAAGGGCTCTAGTTAAGAGGGCCCTGCGTCGAAAGATCCCGAGTCAAAAGGACCCAGACTCAAAAGGGCCTGATGTCAAATGGACCCATGTCAAAACGGGCCCCGCTACAAGAAGGCCTTAGCCAAAAGGTCCGGGTCAAAAGTCTCCGCAACAAAAGTGTCCGAGTCAAACCGGCCCTGCGTCAAAGGGTCCCGGGTGAAAAGGGTCCTGCGAGAAAAAAGACAAGAGTCAAAAGGGCCCTGCGTCAAACGGGCCCGAGTAGAAACGACCCCGAGTTACAAGAGCGCAGGTCAAAAGGGCTCGGGTAAAAGGGTTTCGCGACAAAAGGCCCTGAGTAGAAACGGCCCCGCGTCAAAATTGCCCGGGTCAAAAGGGCTCGAGTTAAAAGGGCCCTGCGTCAAAAGAGCCAGGGTCAAAAGGGCCCCACCTCAAAAGGGTCTAGCGTGGAAAATCTCCGGGCGAAAGGGCCTCGCGACAAAAAGACACGAGTCAAAAGGGCCCAGAGTCAAAATTGCCCGGTAAATACGGTCCACGTGTAAAAAGCCTGAGATGAAAGCAACAGTGGAAATCAGGCATGCACAAGGGGAAAGTATCCCCTTAGTAAGTTGAAGTGTTTGTGCAAAAGAAGGAATAATATCTGTAGTTATTAGTAACAAATAGGAAATTTGAATGGTGAAATTAGTTTTGTTTGGCTGTTGATTGTTCTGCAACAATCGCTATTGCTTAAGTCATTCTCCATTAAAGTTTGTTTGCACTTCCGACTATCTGAGTTTGTATTCTTGATACATAGCCTAATCAAACTCTATCTATTATTGACTTTCCCCTTAGTTCTAAAATTTCATTTCTACCCCTGGATCAAAGTATAGAATGAAAAATATTCTGTGGAAAAGATTAGTATAATGTTGCTGTGAGAAGACATATATGGATCTGTATACAGGTCATTGGGACAGAACAATAATAACGACATGCGTAGACGCACTGATTTGGAGTGGATGTTTCCTTCTGAGTACTCATATCTTTATAGGGAATATATACTTGACACCGCGTACCATTTAAATCTGCGCAGTACGTGAATTCCGCCATATTGCATATCACACAATATTGTTTTAAATGTAAAAGGTTATGATTTTACACTTCAACCTAGGCTTGAATATTCTCCCAAATGAGAATGTGAACTCATTTTTTACACATCATCTATTTGGGACAGGGAATGCTATGTTTGACATATGTATCTAATAGAAAAAATGTATTGTGACAGGGCAGTAACAAAGAGACGCATGAACGGAGTAAACGAAAATGTTACAATTTGGCACTGGTGTAGAAACAGCGTTAAATGATTTAGTGTACATCATGGCAGCCATCTTGAATTCCGTATATTGTATACCACACAGTGGGTGATATCAATAAAACGGAGAAGTTACTCATTATTCCCTAATTTGTAGTAGTTACTCGCATTGGTATCAATAAAAAGAGATCTGAGCACTACTCGTCTCGGCTGACCTCGGAGAAGCCCCGCCCTTCTCGAGAAACCACACCTCTATTCTCGAGCCGAGTAACTACTCCGCGTTTGATATCAATAAAAATCAAAGACTCCTCTGTGATGCTAGTAACTTCTCCAAATTTGTGGAGCAAGCTAAATAGGAGACTCCGTGCGAAATATGGCAGAGAATATGATTGTTTTACTACGTAGAAAAACGTATAAACTGCATAGAAATGTTAGAAATGGAGATTACAAAAAGCATTATAAGTTTATGAAAGAAAATGTAGAGTGGTTAGCACATTTTTTAAGGAGAATCAACCGAAATTCGGGGTGGTGCACTACGTAATGATGAAAAGATGCGGGTTTTCTTCAAGGGCGCCGATCCTGTGGGGGCCAGGGGGCCCGGGCCCCCCAAAGCTCATGTGGGCCCCCCGATTGTATTTATGAATATACAATATTTGGCATAATTAGAGTGCAATTTGTCTTAAAATCCTGATATATATACCTTCTGCATCTGAATGCCCCCCCCCCCCAAATTTACAGAGAAATCGGTGCCCTTGGTTTTCTTGCGTTACGTGAATGATCCGGGATTCCAGGTCGGAATGTCAGGGGATTCTGGTGTGGCTCAAAGTACTGTCTATTACTACCTGAAAATGGATTGTTTCCGGAAATGTGCGTAATATGCAAACAGCAAAGGCAGAGTGGCAAGAACAATATACATTTCCGGGTGCTATCGGAGCACTTGACTGTACACAAGTGGCATTAAAGAAACCTAGTATTTTGGAGAGTAATACGTTAATAGGAAGAGCTATTTCGTGGCTAAGCGGTTAGCGTACATGCCTTTGGCATAGGAGACCCGCGTTCGATTCCCGGCAGGAGCTCATGTGGTTCGGACTCCACGTTAATCAGTGGGTTCCGCCTCATATAGGCACGCTACTGAAAAGGACGTTAAACTAATAATCAACTCAACTCAACGTTGATAGAAAGGGTGTATACATGAGAATGTATTTGTTTATGTCAAGGCGAAAGGGGACAGGTATGGTGTGGAAAACGCAATCAGATGGACGTGCTTTATGACGTGAGTGGCTGGACTTTTTTAAAAGGAAAACAAAGGAGTCAAGTGTCTGATTTCGTTCTTAAAGCCAAACAATCTACAAAGACCTTGGACAACACGTGATATGCGCTTGTCGTGTTAATCTTGATATTGCTGGATTCGAATCAACATCCATCAGCTCAAATAGGTTCATTCCCATGGTTTCAGTATTACTTTCTTCTATCCCCTTTTTTTTATATTTTCTTCTTTTTATTTTTGTTTTATTCTCGCTCGAATATTAAAGATTCTCTTTTGAATTTGTATCTCAGTCGTAGATGTATTTGGTATTTCGTTGCATTTCACTGTAATTACCTTCAAAGTTTCGGCTTTTCTTCGTTTACTTTCTGGTAGCTGTGACTTTGAAAGTACCATTGGAAACTCTTTTATAATACAAATGCACTTTGACTGAAACTGTTGTTGCTACCTGCCTGTTCCATGGCGTTTAGGATACTACGCCATAGGTTAAAAACAACGAAATTACCGCGCGACGGATGGAAGAAATGAGTAATCACTTCTTTTATTGATACGACTCACTACTGCGCGCAGAAGAAACGCGAGTGAACGTTCATAAATCTGGAGCAGTCTAGACCTGAGTAGTGGCTGGTTTTATTGATACGAAATTGGGTCATATCAATAAAAATAAGTAACTACTCCTGAGAAGTCCTGCTCGAGAATCGGAGTAACTACACCCGGAGTAATCTCCTCCTTCAATTTCGTACCAATAAAACAAGCCACTACTCAGGTCTAGTTTGCTCCAGATTTATGAACGTTTACTCGCGCTTCCTCTGCACGTAGCGCTGAGTCGTATCAATAAAAGAAGTGATTACGCATTTCTCCCATTCATCGTGCAGTCATTTCGTTGTTTTTAACCTATGTCATAGTATCTTAAAAGCCATGAAACGAGCAAGTAGCAACGATAGCTTCAATCAAAGTGCATTTGTGGATATTGTAAAAGAGTTTCCAGTGGTACTTTCAAAGTCACAGCTACCAGAAAGTAAACGAAGGAAAGCCGAAACTTTGCTGGTAATTACAGTGATATGCAACGAAATATCAAATACATCTACGACTGAGACAGAATTCAAAAGAGAATCTTTAATATTCGATCGAGAATAAAACAAAAATAAAAAAGAAGAAAAAAAACGGGAAAGAAGAAAGTAATACTGAAACCATGGGAATGAACCTATTTGAGCTGATGGATACTGATTCGAATCCAGCAATATCAAGATTAACACGACAAGCGCATATCACGTGTTGTCCAAGGTCTTTGTAGATTGTTTGGCTTTAAGAACGAAATCAGACACTGGGCTCCTTTGTTTTCTTTTTAAAAAAGTCCAGCCACTCACGTCATAAATCACGTCCATCTGATTGCGTTTTCCACACCACACGTGTCCCCTTTCGCCTTGACATAAACAAATACATTCTCATGTATACACCCTTTCTATCAACGTTGAGTTGAGTTGATTATTAGTTTAACGTCCTTTTCAGTAGCGTGCCTATATGAGACAGAACCCACTGATTAACGTGGAGTCCGAACCATATGAGCTCCTGCCGGGAATCGAACGCGGGTCTCCTATGCCAAAGGCATGTACGCTAACCGCTTAGCCACGAAATAGCTCTTCCTATTAACGTATTTCTCTCCAAAATACTAGGTTTCTTTAATGCCACTTGTGTATAGTCAAGTGCTCCGATAGCACCCGGAAATGTATATTGTTCTTGCCACTTTGCCTTTGCTGTTTGCATATTACGCACACTTCCGGAAACAATCCATTTTCAGGTAGTAATAGACAGTATTTTGAGCCACACCAGAATCTCCTAACATTCCGACCTGGAATCCCGGATCACTCACGTAACGCAAGAAAACCAAGGGCACCGATTTCTCTGTAAATTTGGGGGGGGGCATTCAGATGCAGAAGGTATATATATCAGGATTTTAAGACAAATTGCACTCTAATTATACCAAATATTGTATATTCATAAATACAATCGGGGGCCCACATGAGTTTTGGGGGGCCCGGGCCCCCTGGTCCCCACAGGATCGGCGCCCTTGAAGAAAACCCGCATCTTTTCATCATTACGTAGTCCCCCACCCCGAATTTCGGTTGATTCTCCTTAAAAAATGTTGTGCTAACCACTCTACATTGGATGATATCAATAAAAATAAGTAACTACTCCTGAAAAGTCCTGCTCGAGAATCGGAGTAACTACACCTGGAGTAATCTCCTCCCTCAATTTCATATCAATAAAACAAGCCACTACTCAGGTCTAGTCTACTCCAGATTTATGAACGTTTACTCGCGCTTCCTCTGCACGTAGCACTGAGTCGCATCAATAAAAGAAGTGGTTACTCATTTCTTCCATGTGTTGGGCGGTCATTTCGTTGTGGGTAACTTATGGCGCAGTATCCCAAACGCCATGGAAGGGACAAGTAGTAACGACAGCTTCAATCAAAGTGCATTTGTGGATATTATAAAGAGTTTTAAGTGGTACTTTCAAAGTCACAGTTACCAGAAAGTAAACGAAGGAAAGCCGAAGCTTTGAAGGCAAGTACAGTGAAATGCAACGAAATATGAAATACATCTACAAGTGAGACACAAATCCAAAAGAGAATCATTAATATCTGAGCGAGCATTAAAAAAAAAATACTGAAACCACGAACCTCTTGGAACTGATGGATGTTGATTGGAATCCAGCAATATCAAGACTAGCACGATAAGTGCATATCACGTGTTGTCCAAGATTGTTTGGCTTTAAGAACGAAATCAGACACTTGGTCCCTTTGTTTCCTTTTTTAAATAGTCCAGCTAGTCACGTCATAAAGCACGTCCATCTGATTGCGTTTTCCACACCATACGTGTCCCCTTTCACCTTGGCATAAAAAATATACATTCTCATGTATACACCCTTTCTATCAGCGTTGAGTTGAGTTGATTTTGAGTTTAATGTCTTTTTCAGTAGCGAGGCTATATGAGACGGGACCCAGTGATCAACTTGGAATCCGAACCATATGAGCTCCCGCCGGGAATCGAACGCGGGTCTCTCATGTCAAAGGCATGTACGCTATGCGCTTAGCCACGAAGGAGCTCTTTCTATTAGCGTATTCATCTTCAAAATACTAGGTTTCTTTATTGCCACGTGTGTATAGTCAAGTGCTTCGATAGCACCCGGAAATGTATATTGTTCTTGCCACTCTGCCTTTGCTGTTTGAATATTACACACACCTCCGGAAACAGTCAATTTTCATATTTCGCAATAATCGCATCTATTACACTTGTAGTAGTCAAAGACACAGTACTTTGAGGCAGAACAGAATCCCCTAACATTCAGACCTGGAATCCCGGATCACTCACGTAAAGCAAGAAAACCCGCATCTTTTCGTCATTACGTAGTGCACCATCTGAAATTTCCGTTGATTCTCCTAAAAAATGTTGTGCTAACTACTCTACATTTTCTTTCATGAACCTGTTTTTTGTAATCTCCATTTGCAACATTTCTATGCAATTTATAAGTTTTGCTACATAGCAAAACAATCATATACTCTGCCATATTTCGCACGGATTCACCTATTTAGCTTGCTCCACAAATTTGGAGAAGTTACTAGCATCACAGAGGAGTCTTTGATTTTTATTGGTAACAAACGCGGACTAGTTACTCGGCTCGAGAATAGAGGTGTGGTTACTTCCAAAGGGCGGGGCTTCTCCGAGGTCAGCCGAGACGACTAGTGCTCAGTTCTCTTTTTATTGATACCAATGCTAGTCACTACTTCAAAATTGGGCGTAATGAGTAACTTCTCCGTTTTATTGATATCACCCATTGAGGGAGGAGATTACTCCAGCTGTAGTTACTCCGATTCACGAGCAGGACTTCTCAGGAGTAGTTACTTATTTTTATTGATATCACCCAGTATTTCGAAATAGATATAGATAGATGCGTGTCACATAAATTGATGCTAGAATCTCCCTACAAATTATCTTCATTGTCCGTTTCAAAAGCGTCGGAGTCTGCATTACTTATTATTTCCGTAATCCTTTGGGCCCGAAAATACGCCACTATCATAACCACGAGTTGTCCCGGTGTTATTCATACCCAAAGGTTAACTAAAAAGACGAAGTGAATCCTAACTAATTACAAGAAGGGTGTTCAAACAGCCATACACACTTCCTC